>NW_009734448.1:0-62754 GCF_000703405.1 Apaloderma vittatum | reverse complement strand
AGTTACCTGGGTTGTCCTTGGTCCCTTTTTTGAAGAAAAGTAAGTAGCCTGGTGGCTTAAGATATAATGGGAGGAAAAGAAAAATTCTGGCCAAGTACAATGTCATGGGATCAGATAAAGGGCAGATAAAGATTTAGATTTTCACCCTCCAGATTTTGGAGTTTAGACACTATAAATCCGATTCTTAAGGTTGCTGTGCCTTCCAAATAGCCACAAATTGGCAAAAATTAGCTGAGTGTACTCTTAAGTTCAGACTGAAATGTTATCTGTCTCTGAGTTTGAAGTCTATACTCAAGCAACTTTAGACTATATTGACCTATGGAAGTTTGGGGTGCATGGCTTGGATTCTGCAGATATAAAGCAGTACGAACTGCCTAAAAACTGAACAAAACTAATGAAAAGTTTCCTCTGTAAGAAACACCCTTCTGTTAGTAAAACAGACAGAACAGCTTGTATTAGGGCACTCCAAGAACATGAATTTTGAAACAGGAAACGGAAAAAACAGTGAACTCCTTTTATTTGATTTCCTATGCGGTCAGCCGAAACTTCAACTAGGTCTAGCAGACCCTAAATAGGAGAATCGGACAGGTCTTTATGTTCCCCTTTCCTATTCTCTTCCACAGAAATCACATTTTTAGGCAAAATTCTTCCCATAAACATATTTTCCATGGACACAAAAACATGATCAACTTATCTTTCTGTTCATGTCATATGCACTACAAACCATCCAAGCTAAACAGTCTTGTGTAGGATAATCTTAAATATCAGAAACTGCTTTCAAAACTTTTAGGAAAGGATCTAGTGTTAAAATGATGGAGTCAAACAAGACCGCTTTAAGCTTAATTTTCCCCAAACCCCAATTTCACAATGGATAATAGTTTTGTCATAATCTTAACTCGCTATATAAATAGTTAGCACTTTCCTAATGTGGTATTATAACACAACTCCTTACCTTATAAACTTGCTCAGAATGTGGTTCTAGGATGCTGGGAGCCTCTTCAAGTTTGGGCTCATCTTTAAACTTCTCTTTGGAAGATTTCTTGTTGGAGCCTTCACTTTCTTCATTTATTCTCTCCTGTTCTTTCTTTTTACACCACAAACTGTCCTTTTTTCCTTGTCCTTCTTTCTTAAGTTGTTCTTCCTCTAGTAATCGGTCCTGCTCCTCCTTCCAAGCCTACATTAAATGTTAGGAATTCAAAAGACTGGTTCTCTTTGTATTACAAAATATTTTATACATCTATGCTGAAAAGAGTACTGGTAAACAAACTCAAAGGAATCAATGTTTTAAGTCACTCTAAGACATGTTTTCCAAACATCTCTAGAGTTTTACAATATCGTGGACTATTTTTTGCATAAAATTACTGACTCATTCAATCTACAGAATCTGTCATTCTTGACCATGAAGACGCATCAGATGATTACTTGTATCTTACCCACTCAGCCATAAAAGCATCATTTTGTTGTGCAGTTTTCCACTAATGCGTCACTGGTATTAATTTATTCCTAAAATGCAACTGTGAGATAAAATGATTTTATTCTTGTACAGAAGAAGGAACAAGGTATCAATACCAGAATTATCAACTTTTAACAGGAAGACATCTGGGATTTTCCCGAGTAGTTAAATGCTACAAAACATTTTATATTCTAAGTATACCAAAGGAAAGGCATTTCTGTGGAAGAAACGGTGGGCATTCATAGTTATGTGTTAGGCATTAGCTAGCCTAACTTGAGCTGTGCCAGCTCTAGTCGAGTACCCAGGAAATTATTAACTCCGTTTCATATCTACATTCCAATATCAGTAGTTAAAGTACAGAACATATCACACTATAAGAAAGATGAGACATACTATGTCTGGGAGGATTCAAAAAAAGCAGGCGAGTACAACATCAATCACGCTGGATTTGTACAGACTAATGGAGAGTGCCGATGCTAAGACTTAAAAAAAGTGCGCTTAATTCCTACCTTAGCCAGAAACTTACAGTATGAAGGCAGGCAATTCAATTAAAACTGTAGTGCATGACCATGGTCTACATCTATAAAATGGGATTCTCTGTCATAAGGGAACTCTGAGGATTTGTATATACATTACATTAAAGAGCTGTAGACAGTGAAAGTAGGAATTGCGTACTTAAGTACTTCCATGAACCTATATCGTATGCTTTTATAACCAGAAACTTTCAACGAGAAGTAGGATATTATCCATAACTTTCATTTCCTGCAAATAGTCTTCCCATAAGAAAATAATTGAATCAATAAGAAATAAATTAAAGGAAAGAAGAAATAAAGTATACAAAAAATGGCGAAGCACAGAAAAACTAAGAGGACTGAGTAATGTCAGTGATGATGGCTTAACTCCTTGGGAAAGCAGTGTTATTTAGCCAGTTTCAGAAACATGTACATATTTGCCTCACCTTTAGAGAACCCTCTCTGACAAAAGCACTTTTTTCATTGTTGCACTGAGATCCTGGACCAGTCTCTGTTATGCTCCCAGGTCCTGATGCACTGCCTTTGGGAAAGAAAAGGGGAATAAATGAGGTTCTAAATACATGAAAATTAAATAATTTTTTAAAAATGGAAAAATAAAAACAAAAGAAGTGCAAGTAAATAAAAAAATACATTTAAAAATAGTATAAAAGTAGAATAAAGAAAATGTTGAATATTTTTAGAGATAAAAACGAAAGTCTGTTAAGGCCAGTCCCCCCAGGCAATGATACAGGCTTGGGGAAGAGTGGCTGGAAAGGTGCCTGGCAGGAAAGGACCTGGGCGTGCTGGTAAACAGCCAGCTGAACGTTAGCCAGCAGTGTGCCCAGGTGGCCAAGAAGGTGAAAAGCTTGTATCAAAAATAGTGTGTCCATCAGAAGTAGAGAAGTGACCCTGTGCCTGTACTTGGCACTGGTGAGGCCACAGCTTGAGTACTGTAGTGAGAGGCCCAAAACTGAACACAAGAAGGACACTGAGGTGCTCGAGTGGGTCCAGGGATGGGCAACGAAGCTGGTGAGGGGTCTGGAGAGCATGCCTTATGAGGAGCAGCTGAGGGAACTGGAATTGTTTGGTCTGGAGAAGAGGAGCCTGAGGGAAGATCTCATTGCTCTCTACAACTACCTGAAAGGAGGTTGTAGTGACGTCAGTGTTGGTCTCTTCTCCTGAGTAACTAGTGACATGATGAGAGGAAATGGGCTCAAGTTGTGCCAGGGGAGGCTTAGATTGGATATTAGGAAAAATTTCTTTACTGAAAGAGTGGTGAAGCATTGGAACAGACTGCCCAGGGATGTGGTGGAGTCACTATCCCTGAAAGTGTTCAAAAAATGTGTAGCACTTCAGGACATGGTTTAGCGGTCATGGTAGTGTTGAGTTGATAGTTGGACTTGATCTCAGAGGTCTTTTTCAACCTTAATGACCTCTCTGTATGTGGTGTTATAACATGCTTGGATACCCAGCATTTACCTGACAGAAAAGATAAACTGAAGTATACAGCCAGCCTATGCCATTCTGTGATTCCATGATTCTATACAATCAGGAACTTCTAGTTAAATTACTTTGTACTACAAAGTAGTAATTGCAGTGTGGGTTACAGCAGTGCCAGTGAAACTTAAGTCACTTAAAGATGCTGTTGCCTGCCTGCACATCCCAGCTAGAGGTGATTATCTTCCTTCAGCAAGTGAACTTCGCTATGAATCTTATCTGACGTGAGGCACCAGACTGGGAAGATTCCATCTAGCTCCTGTGACAGCTAGATAGATACAAATTACGATTTAGAAGTCACAGCTGTTCCTTCTGTTTCCAAACTATAATCAGACACATTAATTGGGATGAGGAATAACATTCCTATTTCTGTAAATGCTAACTGCTAGTACTAGAAGGTTTCAAATGCATTCTCAAAAGAAGGTAAATAAAGTAAGGTTAAGTATCAACAAATAATGGTTAATATCTTTAAAATACACAAATACACAATTTGGACAAATGTTGTCTTTTGTCAAAAGGGATTTTCAGATTTTGCTGCCTGCTTAACAGTTACCGTATGGACTGCTTACAATTCTCACTACCCAAAATACTGCTTGGAATTAAAGTTTGCTCTGTAGTCTTAAACAGTTTCAGTTTCCAGTTTTAGCTTCTGACTTCCAACTTTTTGCCCTTTTATAAAGGAATTTTCCTGAACTGTGTTGCCAACTTTAACTGGGGTTCGTCTCTTCATATGTTCACTCCTCTAAACAGAAATTCATATTTGTATGTAATCCTTAAGAATTAAACAAACACAGCTATTGTAAATGTTTTCAGAACAGAGGACAATGTGGAATATTTACATTTGTGTATTTAATTAATTTCAAAACAAAGTTATGTCTATACAGATCAAAACCAAGGTTTTATCCTGTGAAAAAATATATTCATCTGTTCTGAATAACTTCGGGTCTTGGCACTTCACATGAAAAATGAATTTTCTACAATAAAATGAAAATATACTCACTTTTGGCTTTCTCAGGGAAGCCATTTTTTTTTACAGCATGTGCAGACAACTCAGGAGGTCCTTCTGCCATGGCTTTTTCCAGTTTAAGAGACTCCATTTCCTTAGCCATCTTTTCTTCTTGGTATTTGACTTCTTCGTCTTTCACCCAGTCTTCAATTGAGTCGGCCACCAGCTCGAGATAGTTCCTGAAAAGCACAGCATTCCTCTATTTACCCATAATACAGTTTTCACTAATATGATTTCAGGTCAAAGAAGATCACTTGGCTTCTCAGTTTCTTATACAAATATTATTCTATAACCTTTGAGAGAAGGCTTGTGTTTGCCAGGGTTTCTCTCAGTTTTTACAGGAGCGTGTTCTTTTGCCTGGCTGGTATTTGCTTAATGTATCTAACATTTGGGATTTTGGTTAACCTTTCTGCAAAACGGTATTAGCAACTTGTCTTCCAAAGAATGCTTGCCCTCAAATTAAAACAAGTCCAGCAAGTCAGAAAACATAGAGACATTCATGTTAAGAAAGACTCTCCTCCTCATTGTTTCACCACCAGGATAATTTATTTTCTTAGTTGCTCTTGATTTATATTGTCTTTTAGAATACACATAATTTATTTGTTCAGCAACTAAGAAGATGCTATTCTATCAAATTTCTAATTTTTCTTCACTGGTATGATAAGAAAGGTGCTTGGAAATTGTCATCCAAACCCAGATCAGAGAATCAGTGCACTATAGCCTGGCGTAAATTAAGAATAGTTGCAATTAAAAGCTGAAGCAAGCACTGAAGGACAAACTGATCTAGAGTTTGCAGCTGGTACCTGTAGTTGCATCGGTTCATCTCCCAAAGGTGTCCAAAATGATTGCTACAATAGTTCATTGTCAACACCTACTTCCAAGGATGAAGCCTGCCAGTCTTACATGCAGTTGCCACTCAACCCCTTGTTTGGAGTTCTATCCTAATTCTTTAAAGTAAAATTCTTCATGCATGCAAAACTAAATGGGGCTTTTAAAGAACACATGAAATTCAGTTGCTGTGTTTTCCTAACGTTTTGCATTTGTAAGTTAAAGCTGACTCAATTGTATCCAAAAGCCCTTGCATGCATTACATTTAGGTGGCACAAGCAATGCCTGACCTCATGACAGTTTGAAAGTTGTTCTTGCAGCATTACAGTGTACGTCCAAGAGAACGAGTACACACGCTATCTACACAGACTGGAGATGTACACAGTTCATGTACAGCTTAAAGATATGCAAGTCTCTCCCTGCCCCTGCAGCATAGGAGGAGCCTGCTTTAGGAAACTTGCATGATGCTATACTCAGCAGGGACAAGGTGACTCTGCTTATATCTGAAGTGTACAACCTATAAAAACAAAGCTGTTGAAAACAAAAGGCAAAACTAGACTGGAACCTAGAGTTGCCAGTACTGGATTAACTTGAAGATGAATATATGTTATAAATAAAACTGAGATTATTCGTGTGGAAAATATTTTAGGGCAATGAAACAGTCATCTGAAGTCAAAAATACACATTCTATTATTATACACATTATTCTATTCTGATGTCACTACTGCCAGTGTCTGACTCAGAATTATTTCTCAGAAAGGATTCTTCTTTTCCAGTAACTTGTGTAATGTGTTTACTATGAAACAGTAAACAAATGTCATTAAAATTAACTTTGGGCAAAAGAATAGTTTTGATAATGTCTGAATTAATTTGGCTTCCTGATAAGGTGGCCACTTACCCTAATAAGAACTATAAGGTTTTATACATATATATCACTGCAGGTACACGTGTCCAAGCCTTTGCTTCCCTTTGGTCAGTAGCATCCACTGGATTTCACACATAGCCTCTTGCTGCCTATGCTTTAAACAGCAACATTTCTGAATTTTCCCATGTTCTACATGAACTACAGGAACCGATATCCATAGAGAAGAAAGAAGGGTAACTGGGAACTTCAGAAGCACAAGCTGCTGCAACACAAGAAATTTAATTTCCCCCCTGCATGAGAATCTACTGTAACAGGATCCATCGTTATCAGCAAGTAACAGACATATATTCCAGACAGCAACTATGGAACAATGCTACAAACTGGATTTGTGGTATATTAGATGTCACAGTAAAGAAGTAACAAGTAAACACAGGTAGAGAACTCCTAACAAAGAGATAGTCAAGCACAGCATCTGTTTTGTGTCTGTAACTCTCCTGTGGTGAAAGTGCATCTCTTCAACATATACCAAAAATTAGAGTGATAGTAATTTTAATAAAAGGTAAAATCAGTAACTTGTTATTAAACTCATCAGGAGCCAATTATTTCACACACAGGTAAAACCTGTGCCTAATTAATAGGTAAAGTTTGTGCCTGTTCTTGGTAACTCAGTGGGATCTGGAACCTAATGCAGGCAACAGCTTCAAGCACCCCAGGTATTTAAAGACTGTCTTCCACAGAAGTGTTATGTTGCTTGCAAATCTACACTAGCAAGTATTTATGATACTTTGTCTGGAAATCAAAATTATCTTTAGCAAAAAGGTTGAATAAGGTTAGAAAATGTGCCCATTATTTTGCAGAGAAAAAGCAGGTATGGATGCTACATAAAAGAACCAAATGAGAACCGGTAGCTCTTCAAAGACTCTAAGTAGCATACATAGCAGTGACCTCTTCCTGTGAAACAAGAGCAAAGCCAAACTTTCTGGTTAGCTTTCACATCAGTTTCTTTAGGAACTCCTTGCTGCTTTGAAGCAGAATCTGATGAATTGTCACTGAACAAAGCAGGCATGTCCCAAGCAGAAACTATCCTTAATGTCTAAGCCTTGTTTCCTGTGTATGTGGAAGAGTAAGAAGGAGGAAACATAAAGTTACATCATTCTCAACTGAATTACAATGCATCTGCTAGAGAACATGCTTCATTCCTTCCTCGTATGAAAAATTAGCAACTTCCATTTTAAAGGTATGAAGAGGTTTCCCCACTTGTCAGTTGGCCTTGATTTGGCTATTTCAATGCCCTTTCGAGGTGACCAGCCAGAATGCTCTAGGACCCCAAAGACGAAGAGTTGTTTCAAGGAGAAACGCTTCCTGGGTAGGTCTGGTTCCTCAATATTCGCTCCTACAGACAACACCACAATATGCCATTTGCATGGGGTGTTACTCGGTGTATGTAAGCATGAAGTGACATGTTAGATGTACTAGGGTAAGTGACCTGGTCTCCAGTGTCTGTTCCAAAGGAGTATGGGTCTCCTACAGGTCTCACATGTAACAGCCCTGTGCAGGTATCTCAGATACACCAGGCAGTCGAACTGGCAGCAGGTTTATGCAACTTGAATCAAGCCCTGAATGTCCAGTGCCCTAAAGAGGAATAAGAATAGCTGGCAAAATAAACAGCTCTGGCTCCAGTACACTTTTGTAACAAACTTTGAGACCACCAACCCTCTGCCTGGGTCTCTCTGAATGCCTTGAACACACCATATTTCATAGCCCCCTGGGAAAGATTTCAGCTGTTACATACACGCAAAAAAATTGATTGACCAGACGTTTGGTGGATTTGCTCAACAACCACAGAACAGCCAGAGTTTTCTCCAAGGAACTTTGTGTTTCTTCTGTTAAATCTCTCCTGGCTCTGGTCCCAGTCACTGCTAATCACAACAGCCTCTTTTTACAGCAAATAATTTAAATCCAAGTGCCTGGAAAGCTGAGATGGACTCACACAGAGTTCCTTGACTGAAAGATATGAAACACAATATAAAATATGTCTTCATGAAGGCATACTTTGCCTAATTAGCATTCAAAACTATTCAAACCTCCTTCATCTGAAGTGTCCTCAAATAATTTTCTTGATATGGATATCCCCAACATGACTTTGTGTGCATGTAGGTGTTATACAGAGAATCATAGAATGGTTTGGGTTGGCAGCGACCTTAAAGATCATCTAATTCCAACCTCACTACCATGGGCAGGGACACCTCTCTTCTACTAGCCCAGGTTGCTCAAAGCCCCATCCAGCCTGGCCTTGAACACTTCTGGGGTGGGGGCTTCCACAGCTTCTCTGGACAACCTGTTCCAGTGTCTCATCACTCTGACAGTAAAGAATTTCTTCTTAATATCTAACGTAAACTTACCCTCTTTAAGTCGGAATTGAAAATGACTGTGAACGAGACATGAAAGATAAAATCAGTTACCTGAATCCAACATCAGAGTGCAATGCAACATCCCAAGTCTCTTGGCACAACCGATACTGATTCATAGGATTGTGAAGAACCATTAGCAGAGAGTTATCTTGGGTATGATAAAAGGAATCAATACATCTGAATTCTTGCGATGCAGTATGAAGAACCTGAAAAGGAAAGAAATAAGGGTATACCATTCCTACAGACAGTAGCATATACAGAGATGCTATACAGCACAGCTTTTAGCAAAAGGTGCTGCAGAACTTCACTTTCCTACAAGCTGTACACAAAGCATTTATTTTCCAGCTATCTGAAGTGATCATATAGGTGGAAATTGAAACTCTGCAACTATTCATACTGAGAAAAGGCAGTCATCATGCTCCACCTTCTGAGACTGACCATGAACAAAAAAGTCTGGATAAATAATGAACAAATAAATTTAAATGTTAAATAAATGCTTAAAAATAATACAGTGTTTAAATAAGCAGTAAATAAAAGCAGAACTATCACAAGCCAGGTAGAAAGAAATGGAATTTAATTTTTTTTAGCTTAGTTAAATTACTTGGTATTCAATTTGCTATACTATGACCTGCACATCTCTGAGATTTACCGTGTTCTACATTATTCCTCTCTATTCTGTATTGCTCCATCATTTTCAACCTTTACACTGCCTGCAAGCTGAAACTTGTTTTACAGTTATAGCTAGAAGAAAGCCTTCTTTTAAAGTGTTATTTTTACTGAACTATGCAACTGAAATAAAACTGAAATAATTCAATAGCAACAAATATTCTCTTTTAACATGAAAACTATAATATCAGCTGGTGTAAAATCTATGTTAAGCTGTGACATGTAGCTATTTATGTTGCATAAGGAGGAATACCCCATGTACTAAAATGTATGATGCTCAAGTTGTGAGGCTGAAGTGGTGCTGAAAAATTCCAAGCAGCCTCTCCTTCACTTATGTATAGCTTGTGTCAGGATCAAGTAAGTATTGCAGCATATGAAGCTCAAGGTAGCACAGGAACTAATAAACCATTCCTCCCAAGAGAATGCCTACCAACTCAAGCCATCTACACTTGAATTTGTCTTTCACAGGGGGCCGGTTAGCTCAGTGGTTTGAGTGCGGTGCTGACAACTATGACCAACACCGAGGTCACGGGTTTGATTCCCACTCGGTCCCCATGTGTTGCCTGGTCTAGTCGAGAGGTGGCGTCCCTGCCCATGACAGGGGGGTTGGACTAGATGATCTCTAAGGTCCCTTCCAGCCTATGCCGTTCTATGATTCTATGATTCACATTTGTTGTTCTATCTTTCTGCAAGATGAGTTTTAGTCTTTAGCTTGTAAGACTCCTATAAGGGAAGCTTATAGCCCACAAAGTGTGAAGTGCCATTACAACAAAATTTTCTATTTGCCCATAAAATATACAATGCATAGGTATTTGCAATGCATGTTTTCACATATACTGTACCATAACTGCCAGGAAGGATCATCCCTAAGGGCAAGATCATCTGCCTCCAACCACACTTTTAGCTAAAAGACTAGCTACTGAAAAGGAAAGCTGCAGTTTGGCCAAACCACAAAATAAAAGCCCATTACTAACTAAAGTTAGAATCATAGAATCATAAAGGTTGGAAAGAAGCTTTAAGATCATGAAGTCTAACCTATAGCCCTACACCACCTTAACACTAAACCATCTCCTGAAGTGCCACATCCAGCTGTTTTTTAAACACACCCAGGGATGGTGACCCTACTATCCACCCTCGGCAACACATTCCAATGCTTCACCACCCTTTCGGTGAAGAAATTTTTCCTAATACCCAATCTAAACTTGGCCTGGTGCAACTTGAACCCATTCCCTCTTGTCCTGTCCCTAAAATGTGGGATCCTAAATCCTAAAATGTGGGATGGATAAAACTGAATCAATTATTTAGCAAGGAAATACCCTGTAGTTGCTATGAATTCTTTGTATAGCATTCTGAGAGGTGACTACGTATAAGATTGTCAGTTCACAGATACCTGAAGAAGAACACGGGGTTGAAAATGCTCAGCAAAATTCCAATCTGTCAAACAACGCCTCTGAGTCTTTCTTATTTCTTCCAAGTTTGGTCCTAGGCCATAATTTTCAGGACTCACCTAAAAATACATCAAAATAAAATAATGAATATCAACATTTAGTGTCAGTTCTATTAAATTAACCATAATCTTGTTGCCTTAATAGACAACATCCCGCACTGCATTGCGTAATTGCATAATGCTGCACATGTGTAGACCTGTATGGCACTATTTAACAAAAAAGACAACTACTCCCAAGGGGGTTTGGTATTGGCTTTTTTAATGGCAAATATAATCTAAATATTTTTATTATTAGGTTATATGTTTCTGAGTTCTGTAAGCAATTACGAATATTTAAACACATCCTATGAAATATTTTAAAATTGCCATATTTATCCAGGGCTTTATGGCAGGAAGGTGTTTCTGAAGATCCCAAATTACACAGTCTATTAGTGTGACATAGTTCAGGAATTTCTCTAATCTCTCATGCTAGTATTTGACCCCTGTTATTCAGTGAAACCAGCACCGAATTGTCATTGGTAGCTTCACCAAGACTCATCACTTCAGAACTCAAAGAAAGCTATTTCATAGTGCTTATGGCACTATTTACAAAACATCAGAAAATTAACATTTGTGTGCACCACTGCAAAGGGATCTCCAGTAACATGTCCTGGTACTGAATAGTATCTTCTGATGTATAAAGCTACAGAGCAAAGTTTACTCCATTGCTCACACTTGCCATATGAGGAAAAAGAAGATCCAATTCTTCATTTGAAACTGGATCAGTCAGACCATCTCTTTCATCTCTGCCATTTGTTTCGGTACGTCCTGGAAATTGAAAGCAGAATTTTAAGAAGCATGCCAGAAACTTCAGCTCTAAACACTAAGTTTGGAGTGACACACTTTTCTTAGCCTCCATTGTAAGACTGCCATCAAGCTGAAGCTTCTTTTTATGATACTAGTCCAATAAATAAATCACCAGCTCTGTCACACTTCTTTCCTTCCTAAAAGAGCACTTTAAAATCAAGGGACAACAAGTGCCAGACTGATCATTAAAGAGAAAAAAAAATGGCAAAGAAAAAAGAGAAAGAAAAAAGTAGGAAAAAATAAAAAAAAGAGAAAGAAATAAGAAAAAACGAAAAAAGAGAAATCAAAACGATAAAAGAGAAAAACACTCTGTACGATCCATTTAAATCATTCTCTTTAACTATCCTATGCTGGATATTGCATGTTCAAAAAGATCAAAAACACTCTAAGAAAAGTCCTCCAGACTCGTATAGGAACAATAATTTTTCTGCTTACTATCCAAGAGAATAACAATAACTCCTTTGCATGGATGACAGAAAAAAAGAAGGCAAAATCAATTATTTTGATATTTTCACATATTTTTCAAAAATGCAAAATTTTGAACTTGAAAGTCACTGGATCTGAAGAGTTACAGACTATTACTTCTGCTGTGGATCTGACCACTCATTCCCCATAAACTACTGTGGCTACAATGGGCACCTGATATAAATAGGATCACATCGAGATTTTAATTTCTATGTTCTCATGATTTTTAAAAATAATTTCCTTTTAATAGAATTATTTATGCACAGAGTTAGAGCAGAGGTAACTAATATTTGATAAAAATTCACATGTACAATAAAAATACTCTTCCTGGGACAAAAAAATACGCTTGAGAGCATTTGTTCATAAGTGGTTTGTAACCAGGTCAGCTTCCAGACAGGTATCTTGAGGCTCTGCTTCTCTAGGAAATTAGACCTGCTTACTGACTGCCTTTAGAAGATTTAAGAAATCTGATAACATTTGCTGGTATCTGCTTTAGTGTTGCAGAAGTGATGAAATTTTGGTGGCTATATTTATAATTGCAATATTTAGCATTATGCTTAGCATAAAAATAAAATAAACCAACAACCAAAAAAGGTTCCCAAAATTTGGAAAAAAGGCAGGTAAGCAGGATTCATTTTGTCTGCTCCAACCTTCTAGGAAAAGGATCCCATCTAAGCTGGTTGCCTAGCATCTATCTTAGGAAAGCACAGGCATCATCCTGAATCTAAACATACAGCAGCTTAGACGGACCTAATTTCCATTTTTCTCACATCCCAGAAAAATAATCTCCTGTTTTTAATGTTGGTTTCTGGCCAACACTGCTCCAGACCAACAACTTTACTTTAGGCTAGAATATGAAGAAGGAGAAAATGTAGAACTTGTAGCAAATTCACTCTGCATTGTCTACAAGAGATCTCCATCTCTGATTCTTCTGACTAAAACGCTCCCATTCTAATACGAATGAGATGGTTGTAACAGCTTGAATGTCACATAGTAACTTGCTAAAGATATACTAATTGCACAGACTGGAAATGAAGTAGGAAAAAAATTACAGGAAAAAGTATGTATGCATGTGTAATTACAATATATAGTACAGCTTTTTTAAATTTTCAACTCTTTCTGTCACCTTCTAGATTCCTCACGAGTAAGCTACATATCCTTTTACTTCCTAATGTTCATTCACTAGTAATCATCTAATTACCCTTATACATCACTTCTGATTTCATTTTGTGATTGCTACTGACTGCCATTTCAATTCACAAAAGACTCTATTCAGAAAGGTATTTAATCATGTCTTCAATATTTTATGTCTCTAAAATATACTTGATGTCATAAAAAAATAGAACAGTTTCCTGGTACATACTTTTCTACAGATACAATTTTAAGGAGTTGCTTAAAAAAAATGTAGTTGTTATAGAAAATAGCTAGATTTGTCTACACCTAGTAATCCTGCTTAGATACTCAAGGTACAGATGATACAATACTTGAAATTTGTACAAGTAAGAAAAAAGACAGTCCCAAAATAGCAAACAATAGGAATTTAAATACTTCAAGAGCAGTGTGAACAGAGAGGTTTTTACCAGAGCCTCTTGGGGATTTCCCATTAAGCTTCTTTTCCATACGGAAGAGTTGTCTCAGCTGTCTTGCAAACCTGACTGGATTATTCCAAGGGACACAAGACACTTCAGAATCACCTCCAACCATAGATCCAGAGCTCTCCAGGAGACCAGAGTCACTCAGCTCAGTCAGCCTCAGGCTTTCAAAAGTAAACACCCTGAAGGCTCTTTCTACTTCAGCCCGACTCAGAAGTTCTATGAAAAAGTCACAATCATTAACTGAAAATGTCCTTATGGCTCAGCAGAAGATAAATTGAAGACTATGTAAGTGTATTGTTCTTGGCAACTCTGCAAAAGCCAACAACAATTTCCTTAACAGTACTGGATCAAATTACATGAGCTACATTTTACACCATATTCAAAGTTGAATGCTTCAAATTGCAAAATGATATGCCTAACTACTAATTCATCTTAAATGGAGTGTTTCCTAAATCTGAATACCTCTTGGCTCATTAACTTCATATAAATGATGTTGATTTTAAAATACTGAGTAGACTTTATCAAATCAGTTAGCAACTAGTTATTTTCAGTTCATGAAAAGGCTTCAATTATCATAAACATATTTACCACCTGTAGCTTCGCAAAGCAAGTTACACATTTTTTTCTCTCCAGACAAGATTTTACACAAAATTTACAAAGCAGTATGCAAGATTCAAAGGAAATAATAAATCCCATTTTTGGTTGTATGTATTGGTGTCCATATAACAATGATAATCACAAAAAGGACTTAATTTTTAGACAGGTAGTTCAATGCCCAAACTATGCAAAGAGTATCTTCAGTTCAAAATGTTTTCTCTTTATGGTAGTTAAACACCCAATCATGTCACACATCTTGAAAATGTTTGATACCATATCTCCCGTTTGAATCAGTCAGCTTTTTGATCAAAATGAAGACATTGCTAGCTAAGTTCACCGCTAGGAGATTCTGGCAGTATAGTAGGGTCTGCTGAAGAACAGCAAATTTGTTACCCATCAGCTGGAGCGCTATAGCAATACAGAATACTTTAACAGCTTAATGTCCAAAATGAACACACCAACAACTACAAATGCAGCAACTGTAAATTAATCCAACACAAGGGATTGCAGGCTGTATAGCCAGGAAAGTACCTTCAAATACTGGAACTTATACAACGGCATAAATGTAACCCAAGGGATTTGGATATTTGTATTTCTTAGTAGTCTAGAGTAAACTTGTGAAATTACCAAAGGGTATTTATGCAGTTTTTGGGATTGTTTTACAGTGTATGTCACGGTGGTATGCACACTCCAAGAAAAGGTAACTGTAGGAGTGATTATGGTTGAAGAAGTGAATGTTTTCTTCATTTGATAAAGAGACTATGATAGAAACCATTTCATTATTAACACCAACAGCTTACACAGAATGCGTCCTGAAAGCCATTTTCCACCTAAAATACACATGCTCCTCCACAGAAAGGGTGTTGGTAAACAAACATACAGTTTATGTTACTGTCTCATAAAATGCATTTTATGTCCTAGGATCAAAACAGCAACCTGTACACTCCACCCCCCTGCCCCCAATTTAGTAAGTGTTTATATGTTTGTGAAAATAAATGAGTTCCAACATGCTTTCAGCTCTTAATCATTCAATATTTAATAGTGATAGAGCCTTTTCCATTCACCATGAAACTGAGATCTAAAGTTAACTCTAACTTGTATAGTAGGCTAAAGTATAAGCAAGGATGTGAAAATGGGAAATTCTGCAAAGGTTTTAGGCAGCTGAAAAAACTTGTCTCAAAATTTCTGCTATTTAATAGGACCATCAACCAGAATACAAAAAAAAAAAAAGAAAAAGGAAGTTACACCAAAGGAAAAAGAAAATCACTTTACCATTGGTACAATAATGCATGAGCTCATGAACTCTGGCCAAGCGTTTAGCACTGTTTTCAGTTGAAGGAAGGGTGAAATGGATAAGTTCTGTAAGAGGCAGTTTATCCATCATTTCATGCTCAATCTTTTCTGGATTCAAGTTCTCCTTGACCTGGAACAAAAGTCAAAGTACCAGAGATAAAGCAATCCAAATCTGTGGATTTCTAAAAATTATGTTTGGACAAAGCAGTCTTTTTATAGGAAAAAAATAGAGGCATATGCTTAAATCAGTTGGATATAAGCCTAAATTTGAGCAAGTGCTCACAGAGTGGTTTTGAATCATGGTGCCAGATATTTTAGCCAGGAAAAAACTGAGATACGTGAGAGAATAACTGATGGCATTATAACAGATACATGTTAGAAGACATTTCCTTGTGCCAGCTAGACTCAAAAATTCTGGAATACAGAAATAAGTACTGATCCATTCAGACAGGCAGCAGGTACCTTCCACTCATCTTTCAGCTGGTGTGTGCTACTTCCTATATTAATGAAGTCTGTAAACTCATTGATCAGTCTGTGACAACAGCATTCCTATATATTTAAGGGTTTATCTTTTTAGACTTATTGATATGTTTCAGCTGTGCTGTATTGGACACTCTCAGCACCTCTTTCTTCAACTGTATCTTCCAAATCATTTTCCTCTACACAATTCCTCAAAAATCACCCTGTATGCTCAATTTACTCTGCAGCAATTACACCATATACATCAAGAATAAACCTCCTAAGAGTATCCCTCTTAGTGATTAATCAGTCCTGCCTTCTACCTCCAATATGTCAAGCTCAATTTGTTTCTGAATACTGTGTTAATCAATGGTTGTCAAAGTATTCCACAGACAACTTGTAATTTGTGAAGCCAAGCAGACACACCTTAGCTGTGAAATCTAGAAATGTATTATCACCTATATTGCCTTTGGAGTATTTTAAAAATTTAATGGTAAAACTACACTCTAGCTTTGGAAAGATCTGAGGAATTCACAGTGTATTTTTGCTTCAGAAAGTCAAGGAACCGTTACTTGGAAATAATCCCAAACTTTGCCTTTTTTGAACCTTTCTGTCTTTGTTAGAATTATGTCATGTCTTGGGTATACACTATACTCCAACTATTTAGACATCCTGAGAACACTAACAAACTCTGTATCTTACACTTCTCTACCTCTTAGTAGTCCACAGGCCAAATCACTGTTACCAAGTTAGTAACTCATTTTCTGCAGTTTAATCAGTGTTTGACTACAGTAAATCAATATTCTGTAATATCTCTCATCTATGCCTTACCATTAACACAAACAGATCATTGAAATCAATATAATGCTATTATGTCTGTGATGTGTCCTCCATCAGCAGCAGTAACTCATTGCTTCTTAAGCAGACTAAACATGTGCTAGTGTGTCCATCTCAGTATGAAAAAATTGAGGCTGTAAAAACACACTCCACCCTTTCTAGTGCAATGAGTATTCACCGCCTGTTGACTTTAGAACTGTTTACATATGACAGGTGCACTATACCTTCAGCAGGTGCAATCGCTGAGCCAGGGTATCATGGTAGTTAAATAAGATAGGGTATGTGGGGGTGACAGTCTTCTCTTCACTGTATTTAGGAGAAAAGTACTCATACAGATTCTGTTAAGAAAGAAAGATGTGTTAAATCCCAATAACCAATTTATTTGTCATTTCTGGAAATGAAGAAAAACCAACACAAACCTTTCTTTCACTCTCCGAAAGTGAAAGAGAAGGAAGGACAGAGGCTATATGATCTGCAATGGTATGATGCAGCCCATCTGCCCGGGGTTCTGGCACCATCAGACTAGGTGGTGTAAGGTCTTCTTCACTTGCAATAACCTGGCAAACATGATCTAAGTCAGCTTCCATTACTGCTGCTTACCTTATTAAAGCTACCAAGGAGATGCTGCTATAAGCTAAACACATGTCCATATGTTTTGTCAGGAAAGTAAACCACAAATTTTTTTCCTACACATAATAAAAATGCAATTCTCCATGTTAGTTCCTGCCCAAACCAAAGATTATAGAAACCAGAATTAAACGTTGAGAGTAATTAATGAAAATAAACAATAAAAAAATGATTCTGTGTCAGGTATTGGACCTAATTTTGAGTATTTTTGTATAGACTGCAGACTAATTTGTAAAAAGTAAAAGAAGAAATGATTGTGCTGTAATTTTACTTCTTAAAGAAAGATTTCCAAATCATACTGTGGGTCTTTGCTAACTCATAGATTGTGCCTGAACTCAAAAGACATCAGATCTGTACAGCACTAGTATTGATACATACCACTTCTATGTTAGGCTTGCCCTAAGACCTTCGTACTGAGTAAAAGTTTGGTATCAGTAACATCGCTGCAGGACATAAAACCTTGCTATTGACTTAGGTAAGAAATTATACCTTTTTCCTCATTTAATGATTGTATTGTATCTGTAATCTTGAAAAAATAATTTTGGAATAATACTCTCTATATAGGATAAGTACACAATACGAAAGACAATCAAAAAAGTAACTTCTGAGCTGTGATTCCTTTGTACTGAATCTCCCTGGTCAGTGCCCCCATGCACAGTCTCTTATTTTAGGCTGGACCAGATGGATTTATTGATCTTTTACCAATTCATTATACCAAGCCCAAGATGAATTAACCACATGAATTATAAAGAGAATATTCCAACCTGATCCAACATGCAGCTCAGCATTAAGGGTATAGAAAAATATTCCTCGGGAACCTCACTCAGCAAGTCATTGTAATACCTCATGTCCACGGAAGTCATGAAAGAAGAATCTTCTTCCTCTGTTGTAATAAGAGATAACACAGTAAGATCAATTTCTTTAAAAATGCCAATTTATATTACCAACCAGTTCTACCTTCAGAAAACTTTTCTTAAAAAAGACTAACATAGTCCATCACTACAGAGCTCTTAAAGCCGTCTGTGACTAGAAACAGATTTTTTGGTGATTTTCTAAAGAACTTAGTTATTACCACTGCAGTTTCCAGAGATTTTCACACCATCTTCACCAATAAATTACTCTCTCAACATCAGATCACATCTTCCTCTTACTGTGCAAATAGTTTCAAGGATTTGTGTCAGCAGATGAATGAATGGTACAGCAGACTAAACAGCAGTAGACCAGTGCTTTAATCCTTTACACATACCCTGTGACAAAATTACGGTTGGTAGAATTTCTTCTGCTTGCCCTTTTTTCTTTGAAAGTGTAATCTGTGATGATGGTCGTACCTAAAGGAACAACGACAACAACATGATAAAATCCCTCGGAAATAGCTGAACAAATGAAGATTGCACAAATAGGTAGGAAAAATTAATTTTATTAGCTTTGGTTACTCAACCAAGACTAAAAGCTAATCTTTAAAATGACTAGTATAAGGAGAGACAAACTCTACTTTATTCTGAATGGACTAAGGTAGTAAGAATTTAGTTTTGTGAATGCTTTATGTGAGTATTCAGTAGTACTGCTACAAATGGAGCAAGCATACTTTTTTTGTGCCATTAGTATATGCCCTATAAGCCACTTCCTTCAATCCAATTAAACTTTTGCCTACTATGAACAAAATAAACTGATCTTGCACAGAAATAATATTCTTTTCTTCATAGTTCACAGATCTGCAACAAAATACAGTAGCTCTGTGCAGGCATATTGGTTTTTCAGACACAAGAAGGCATCAGCAGAAGCTATTTACTTTATATGTGCACGATCCTTCAAATTCCCTTTTTTCTGTTGCCCTAACGCTTGTGGGGTTTTTTTTCTTATTTTTGAGTTTTTAAATATGGAAGAAAAAAATCCCAATTTCATTCACAGAAAATTACACATGGAAAGATGGTCCAAGGTGAATTTTTAAGTACAGAATTAAAGATGGTCAATTCAGGCCTGTAACTAGTTACTCTCTACAAGAAGCATGGTAAAGCACAAAGGTTCCTTGCCTCAGTTACAGATGGTTGTGTCGATTTGCTCTCTGATAAGGTGGGAACATTTATAAACTTGGTGTTTTCCAAGTAGTTACGATGCTGTCTTCTCCAGTCCAGGCAGTCATACATTAAACAAGCAATGCTTTCAAATAGTGCAGTGCCAAATGCAAGCTACGACAGAAAGTCAAAGGATGAAGTTTGCGTACACGAGTGTCACGTAACTTAGCCAATACGAGTCATTAGCTCTCTAACTAGCAGATATACAACTGTTTATAAAAACTATCAATGGATTTTTTTTCTCCACTTATTCAAAAATTTTATAGAATTATTCTAAGTAACCAAGGCCTCTTCATCTTTATTTGCCTAAACACTGCCACACCACATGGACTTCAGCTGTTTTAAAGCCTAACTGATATTAACAGTAACCGTTCCAGATCTGCTCTCTTGCAACTGGAATTTAAGTTATTTTTCTGGATAGGAAGGAACAGAGGAGGCAACTTAAAATAATTCTTTTGTATCATATGTGCATGTTTCCATTGGTGAGCATCCTGCAGCACATTTGCAAGGACAAGCATTCTCCTGTCCTAAAAGGAAAACAAACAAACAAACAAATAACCAATGTAAACTCATATTATCATCTTTCTTCCTGTTGCCTTTCTAAAATAAAGAAAGCCTCAAGAAAAAGAACTGAACTCTAAATTTCATAGTTGTGCTAGCACAGGAATGTCAGCATGCCAGCTGAATGCCCAAAGGGAGAATGCTGTATGAGCAAAAGTCTAAAAAGGAAAGGTTCTTGAGGTGATGTACTGTGGTTTTCACTGAAGCTTGGGAGGAACAAAAAGAACAATGCCAAATGCTATTTTAGATGGGAAATGCTTTTGTACAAACACTCTGTCTGAGATCACATGCCACACTCAATTTCCAGTGGCTTTAATGGACATATTAATAATAATGGACATATTCTTCCCATGTACATCCCAGGCATTGTAAAAAAGATGAAACTATAGCAATTTTTAGACAATTTCTGTGAACAGAAAATTTTCTGAGTGATTATTTAATTTTTGGGAAAGTAAGGGAAGTCTTCTGTCTTAAGAAGTTTGTCTCTAAGAGGTGGCTATCAACATTGGATGTTTCCTAAAATGAAACAAGGTGAAGAAGCACAACTATAATTAAGCACCAAATATATCAACTGGCCCTTAAGAAGTATTAAGCATTTGTTTTCTTTAACTCAGACCTTCTTTATAGCATTTCAAAACAAGCACCCCAAATCACTGATCAGTTGTGGAACCTACCAGTTTTCGAAATGTTTAAAGACTAGAGGACATATTTGGGAGACAATTACTATTTGTGAAAACAGAATTTTCACAATCGATATTCCTGAATTTTGTTTTTCCAATTCAATACTCTTCTGAGAAATGGGTTAGTAAAAACGGCTTCCATTCATGTATTACAAGAGATCACTAGAGCATGTAAAAATTTCAGTCAAAGTACTGGAGTGTTTTGAATGCACAACCTTTTAAACCTCTTCTTCTTAAGCAAGAATTTTTACAAAATTACAAGTAATGCAAGCTGGCTCTACTCAACACAAAGTTCAGTATAACTACAGTTTTGTGATTCAATTTGCCTGATCTCTCCTCTTAGGACAGACAGAGATGCTTGTCAGAAGTTCTCCGAGTCCAAACACTAGTGACTCTTCAAGAAAGGAAAACAATTTTGAAAATATATTTTTTAAAAATAGCTGAAATCTGAAAGCAGAAATCACTCACTGCATATGAACTTGCTCTATCTAATACTCTACAATTTTTCTATCAATGTCTAACAATTTGTCACAAGAGTCTTCCTTCTGTGTATCTTTGACTTCAGAGACACAGTAAATTAGGACTTGGAGAATCTCCAGGAAGTCCACTAGAACAGTCTTACTCTCACCACCTACGCTTTCACAACTTCTGTTCTTTAAAAACTTTAAAATATTCTTCTTTAAAAACTTAAAAATATTCCTACTCCTCTAGAGCTCTGGTGAATTCTGAGACACAGAAGAGCACAAAATTACAACTAATTCTGTTTGAATAATTTCAGTGACAGATCACTTTTATTTCAGCTATAATATAGCTGCCTGCAGAATATTCATGAGTAACAACAGTCCCCTATATGATGTGATTATGGAGAAGATAGATAAAATTAAAAAAATTCTTTGCCCAAATAGGTTTCATATTTTAAGATTAGATGAAGAGTATAGCAATAAGCCCTGTTTGTAAGTAGCAAGTGTACACATATTAACAATTTAGCCATTTTTAGTGAACACCTTAGAAACCACTGTGGATTTAGCCAAACTTGGTTCTGATCCCTTAATGATCAATAGTACTTTCTAGCTCACCAGACTGTTTATATACAGGATTTAGTGTACTATATAGAAGTGTTAGGAGGATGTAGTCTGTCCTTTAACCCTAATAATATAGACTACAAATACAATAGGTTAAATTATGGCACGTTGCTTTATTTTGCTTTAGTAGTTTATATTTTTTACTGCTGCTATTATGGACTGAAAAATTCTGGACCCTTTTAGATCACTATGCCTGAGAACCCAGGCCAGAAAAAATTTCTAATGGTTCACTTTCTCCCGCAGTGCCCAGTAATAGTCCTGACTCAGCAGGCTACTGTGAGGAATAAGCCAGAGCTATTTTTTGGGTTGGGCAAAAAATAGTACTGTCTATGCTAGACCAACATCTTATATCAAAAAACATTTCTGCATTCACTTGAATCTGTTCTCATGTGACCATTACAAGATAATAAATAGACCTGCTGTTATAGGGACAAAAATATAATTTTTGTGTTATTTCATATGGACATCCAACTCTCTAATGAGATCCAAACTGAATCTATGTAAAGATGCTGAACAAATTTAATAACTCAAACTCTTTTAAAACTCTGCTGCTGTGGCCTACAATACCAATAAACTTCAAGTCAGGTATTTTCATTCAAAGGACTCTTTGTGAATACATGCTGAATACATAGGAAATATTTTCTTTTTCAAGATTACAAATATACTAAATTACTCCGGTTCTGTTTGATAAAAGACTAAGCTAAAATTCCTGTAATTTCTAAACTGGTCTTAAGTGTTGCAAACCCCATAGCATGCCATGCATTTTCAAAGCAGATTCTACTGACCAGCATTTCTCTGTCAGACCAATCAGGGGGAAAGGCACTTTCCTTAACTAGGTGATGAAGTCTGGCAACATCAAAGAGACTTGATCCATGCTTTCCACTGTTCAGAACAGGCTCCAGGTATTTCCAAAATGTTTCCAGGTCTTCATCTTTCTTTCTTTTCTCTGCTTCTGCAACTAAATTTTTTTAAGTATTAGCTAATTCATAGTACAATGTCTCCCTTTACATAAAGCACAAATCATATATTAGTCTTCCATAAGTACTGTTAAAATATTTCCATCCTCAGAGTCTCAGCAAAAATCCATCACCTAACTTCAGAATTAAAAAATTCCAGGAAGATAAAGCCTCAGTAAAACACGGTACTTCTTTCAGAAGAAAGCCAAAAAACAAACACACAGCCCTACCTCTCCCTCTGATTCCAACTAAACGACAGCAGTGGATGTCTGAAAGCTAGGAAATGTGAAAATCCCACGTAGCGCTTTTCCAAATTTGCCAGTGCATACCTTGGTAAACCTGTTATTTATATATACGGTAAGCAAGCCTTAACACCACAATTTTACTGGTGTGGAAATGGGGGCAAAAAGAGTTTAAAGTACGGTATAACTATCAAAAGTGAGCCTACTAGTTGTATGGCTTACATTTTTACTGCACAGTAACAATGCATTTTCAAAAGTGTTCTAGCTATAGCAAAAAAAAAAAGTTCTTTCTTAATGCCTATCTCACAACTGCACTCCGGAATCTAAGACCAACTATACTTTTTATAGCCTAATTTAAGAGCAAGCCTGCAGTGACTTGCTTTCATTTGGACTTATGGATGCTCATCACTTCTAAAACCTAAGTATGAAAGCCAAATCCTTCACTTATATAATTGCAGTGGCCCCTCAGGTTCAAAACAAAACAACTCAGTGATGCTGCAGACTCTTCAAAAAACGCTGATCTCCTTAAGGTTTTCCAAGTTATGTATGCCTCCTGTAGCAGCCATCAGAAACGTTCGCCAACTAACTTACAAAACCGTTTTACCATGATTTAGAAGTTATGTCTCATTAAGTGATTCTAGGAACTGGGTAGAAAATATGGAAACCCTCTGCCAAAAGATTCTATAGATTATATAACATATTCATATGAGTTTAAGGGGGGACGGAACAAGTGCTTAGAAAACAAACAAACTAAATCTGTTGAGGCTTACTGTATTGGTTTGGCCTGGCCAGATTACGGCAGCGGGGCGGGGTGGGAGCTGCAGGGTGGCTTCTGCAAGAAGCTGCTAGAAGCTTCCCGAGTCTGATAGAGCCAATGCCAGCCGGCTCCAAAGAGGGACCCGCTGCTGGCCAAGGCTGAGTCTATCAGTAAAGTGATAGGAGAGGAACAACTCTGTGAAAACACATTTAAGAATTGGGAAAAGGAATTGTGCCACAACAGCTGGCACAGAGATGGAGGAGTGAGAATCTGTGAAGACACCAAGGTCAGCGAAGAAGGAGGGAGGGGAGGATGTGCTCCAGGCACCGGAGCAGAGAATCCCCCAGGTCCGTGGTGAAGCCCATGGTGAAGCAGGTTGTCCCCCTGCAGCCCATGGGTGGGGTGTAGATGTCCACCGTGGGGCAGAGGACACCACGCTGAGTGGGTGGATCCCTGAAGGAGGCTGTGGCCCATGGGAAGCCCGCATCAGAGCGGGTTGCTGCCAGAGCCTGTAGCCCGTGGAAGAGTGAATGCCCATGCTGGAGCAGGTTGGCTGGTGGGACTTCTGTGACGCTGTGGGGGACTCACGCTGGAGCAGTCTCCCCTGAAGGACTGCACCTCAGACTCACAAGGGGCGGATTGCCCCTCGTGGCGTGTCTCACATTGGGCAGTTTGTGATGAATTGCCCTTTGTAGGATGACTCACGTCGGAGAAGAAAGCGTGAAGCTTGTCTCCCGTGAGAGGGACTCCACAATGGCCCTGGGGAAGTGAAGAAGCAGTGGAACCAATGTCACATGAACTGACTGTAACCCTCATTCCCTGTCTCCCTGCATTGCTTGGGGGGAGGAGGTGGAGAAACTGGGATTGATGTTAAGCCCGGGAAGAAGGAAGGGATGGGGGGAAGGTGTTTTTGCTTTTAAGATCTGTTTGCTTTTTCTTATTTCTCACTACTCTCCTCTGATTTATTCTCTTAATAAATCTAATGAATTTCCCCAAAATTGAGGGGTTTTGCCTGGGATGGTAAATGCAAGTGATCTGCCTGTCCTTATCTCAAATCTTGAGCCCTTTGAAATATTTTCTCCCCCTGTCTAGCAGAGAAGAGGGGGTGAGAGAGGGGCTGTGTGGGCACCCAGCTGCCATCCAGGGTCGAATCATGACACTTACTAAAAAGACAAAATACATCATGGTCAGGAAAATATGTGGACTTGAAAAAAACTGGCAGCTAGGTGATGTTTGTGTTGAGAAGTGTACTTACTACTTTTTTCATTTTCCTTCCATTCCCCTCTCTTATTCTTCCTAGAGCATTAGTTATCAACACTTCTGGAGATATATCACTGGCCTACATGTTCCTTGATCTTAAACAGTTCTACACTCCTAAGAGCTCATCTCAGTGACAGGACCAACCTTTCTCTTTGTTTTTCATCTGCTCATGAAAGATATCCTCTAATTCAGGACAATACCTCACCTGTGGCAACGTTCCCCTAACAAAATCAGCTTTGAAACCACATCTTGGCAGCATAACAGCATCTAGGGCTGCTCAGTCAGTGGATTAACCTCTTCAAATTTTTGCAGCCACCGAGAGGAGCTGCTTCAGAGCCTGCTGGCAAAAAATCAGAGTCCCGAGGGAGGGAGACACTAGGGTAGCCAAGAGATCCAACCGGAGCAAGGAGACCTGGGTGTTACTGGGGCAATGTTGACCTCATCTACATCCTTAATAAAAAAAAAAAACAAAATGTGCAGAGCAAGCAAAGAACCTGTGTGTTTAAGTCAGTGTGTGGTGTAGCAAGGTGTGGGAAGGGTAGAGAATGCAGGGAAGAACTGAAGCTCTGCCAGTTGACATGCAAGTCTCACAGGTGGTCATCGCCCTCTTGGTAGGAGCTTAGCTATGGTCTCTATGAGGCAGAAGGTCATGGTCCCAAAACTTGCCAAAAGGGATGTGGGAACCCAGACAGAGTTCCCATGGAAACATACAGCTGTCCAGGTCACGGGCTGCAGGGACTGCCAGGGCCTGTCACTAGTAATGGGTAGCGGCTATGAGAACAGCTGTGTGGGGTGTGAACAGCTGGAAGACCTGCTCAGCATGGTGGCAGAGAAGTTGTTGAGTGGTTAGGGAGCAGCAGGGAAGCAGAACAAGAGATAGATTGGTGGAGCCAGGCTCTGCCTTCTTTGAAACAGAAATGGGAGCATCCACTGGAAAGTACTCTGGATCAGGGGGCCTCAATATTGCTCCCCTGCCACGCCAAAGGCAAAAGCCTAAAAAATTAAAAGAATGAATGGAGGCAAGTTCATGCTTGCGACACAGGGAAATTTCCTCCTTGCCCACCTCGCCCCGCCATGTGCCTCTGTACAACAGGTACCAGGCTCTGGCTGAGGAAGGCCAGCCAAATGAGGGTGTGGGCGATGGGCAGTCTGTGCCAGAGGTGTCTCATCAGTCAGTTAAGCCCACCGCCTGCATCACAACCACATCTATAAGGAAAAAAAGAAGGGTTATAGTAGTAGGTGACTCCCTTCTGAGGGGAACTGAGGATCCAATATGCCAAGTAGACCCTCAGCACAGGGAATTGTGCTGTCTCTCTGGAGCACGGGTTAGGGACATCACTAGGAAACTTCCTTAGTGGTCTTCCATGTAGGTGGAGATGAAACTGCAACCTGTAGTCCATAAGCCATTAAAAGGGACTTCAGGGTCCTCAGACAGTCAGTGAGGAAATCCAGGGCACATTTCAAACCTGTCATCTAGCCATGTGTTTCCCAGCCTCTATTTGTACATTTAACTATTCTTGTATAATCATACTATATTGTCCACATTACACAGAACAGTCTTTTTTTCCAGATTATTATTCTCTATTCTGTCAAGAATATTTTTGCATTTGAATAACACTCCCTTATTCCAATACCCACAATGCCAAGTAATACTAGATCCAGCACAAATTCCCTTGAGTTCACTCCATGCATCCCTCTATTTGACAGTAACTCTAAAGAGGCCAAAATTTTTGAATGAGAATGCACCTACTACATATTTATTTTCATGTAGACCTACCTTGCTCACTATATCCAACACACACTACTCGTCTGCTCAGAAGGCTAGTACTTCATTTTGTAAGGAAATTAAACTTGTCTGACACAATTTGTTCTTGAACAGCATACACTAGCCGTTACTCATTTCCTCATTTTTTCTTGTAAGTGGTTATAAGAAAGAAATAATTTACAATAAGTTATTTTGTTCCAGTATTTTTCCAGAAACAGAAATCAAGCAGATTACAGTGCCTTCCCTCTCTGTGTTCCTTTCTCTCTTCCTCACAATCTTTTTCTACTATCTCACTTGCTATTTATGAGCTCCCAAATATAAATCAGAATGGCAAGCAAATCTTTAAATATAATACAATTTCAATTAATCTGAATCAGCTGATCTGAAAAGTTCTCCACCTTACCTAAGTAGCACTCAAGTTATTTTTAGCTATTCCTCCATGATCTGAAACCAACTCTTTCTGCTAACAGCATTAATTGTGGTTACAATTATCACGTGTTCGCAATGGTATTTATAGTGAAAACAGATTAACACATTCCTCCCCCTGTCAACACACATGCCAACAAGAAGTACAAAAGTCTCTCCAAAAACATTAACTACTGCCACCCTCCTCAGGATCAGCTCCACATAGTTCTTCCTCTCTGCTGAGCAGCAGACAAACATTTTCTTTAGTCCTCCTCTGGCACTCCATTTTGTACCCTAGTACTTCTGGTTCTGTGACAACAGGCTCACAAATAAACATATATACTCACTCCTACTGATCTGACCTATTTCTGCTTTTTAAATGCTTCTTTATATCTGACGTGCGCAAAGAATGCATGGTTTAGCTAAGCTGTTTTCTTATAATGCTACCTATCTTTAATGAGGAAAACTTGCATTGCTATCTGTAACACTGCTTACACAAGATACTATCATCTACATTTACATTTTTTCCCCCTTTAAAACGTTTCCTCGCAAGTTTTACTTACTAAGTCTTCCTACTACTACCACCTGTTCTTTGTCTTGTATGTATAATACAACCTTGAAAATATTTCGGGAAACCTGCCCCCGTCCCCTGACCCCCAGTAGGTGTTGTGAATAAAAAGAAAATAAACAAATCCATGTTTTCTACTCTCTGCACTTTCAGCTATTTTCAAATAATGGCTTTTAAATTTTGCAAGTTCAAATAAAACCATAAGAAGCTGGAAACTACATCTTCCTCTCATCCTTGGCCCAGAGATAAGACTGCTCATTAAACAAATTCAAATATGACACCACTTCGAGTTCATCAATTGGTGTTACGGTTGCCCAGCTCTTAAAGGCTAAATCTACATGATTTATGTTGGCGCATCTTAGCATCTTTGGAGACAGATTCCCTAGTGCCTACACAAGCTAACCTGTAGCATTTGCCGTGAGGCAACATAAGTATTTCATTCTGTCAACACAAATGGGAAGGAAGGAGCAGCACGCTGAGGTAGTTCAGTCTTCAGTTTGTAGTCATCATTGGTTAGGATGGCACTGAGCCCCATCATCCCATCTCATGTCCTTCAGTATTCCAAAATAACCAGCCCTCATAAACCACTCTCCTGCACAACATACCCAGGACACTACCCCTCTCATTTACTGGGTTGGCCATGCCCTCTCAACAATGTCAGAATCTATCACAAGGGATTTCCCAGAACCACAGAGAACACTGCAGGAAGTCAACATGCACAGTTAAAATTGAAACCATACACACAAGTATGAACAATTACAACTACCAGTTCAGTTTTCTCACTTGCACTCATTTATCACCAGATTTTGAGACATATTTAAAATAACTCAGGTCAGACAGGACCTCAGTCTACTGCTCAAAGCATAGTCAACAGGAAATTCAGACAACAGGCTCGGGGCTTTATCTATCTCAGTCTTGAAAACTTCCAAAGACAGAGCTCCCACAACCTCTACAGGCCACCTGTTGCAATGCTTAACTGCCTTTCGGGTAATTTCCTGCCTCTCCCTCCTCCCTGTCACCCCTTATATGCTGCCAGAATCTTCTATTCCAGTCACAGAATTGCAGAATGGCTGATGTTGAAGGGGACCTCGGAGGGTCATCTGGTCCAACTTTCCTGCTAAAGCAGGGTCACCTAGAGCAGACTTCCTAGTACCATGTCCAGATGGCTTCTGAAGAGTTGCAATGATGAAGACTCCACAGCTTCTCTGGGTAACCTGTGCCTATGTTCAGTTACTCTCACAGAAAGAAAAGAGAAAAAAAAGAAAAGTGTTTCTTTGTGTTCAGGTAAAAGGTCCTGTGTTTCAACTTTTGCCATCACCTCTTGTCCTGTCACTGAACACCACTGAAAAGAGCTTGGTGGCTTCTCCTTTGCACTCTCTTTTCATGCATTTAGACACATTGACAAGATCCCATTGTGCTTTCTCTTCTCTGGGGTAAACATTCCCAGCTCTCTCAGCATCTCCTTATAGGAGAGATGCTCTAGCCCCTTAAACATCTTTGAGGTTATCTGATGGACTCTCTCCAGTAGTTTCATCTTTCTACACGGGGGAGCCAAGAACTGAACATAGAACTCCACGTGTGGCTTCACCTGTGCTGAATAGAAAGGAAAGATCGACTCCCTTGACCTGATGCAGCCCAAAGATACCATTAGCCTTGTTTGCTACAAAGACTACCCTCAGGTCCTTTCCTGCCAAGCTGCTTTCCAGCTAGTCAGCCCCCACCACAAACTGGTGCATGGGGTTATTCCTCCCCAGGTGCAGGACACTTTGCCTTTTCCCTTATTGAATTTTATGAGGTTCCTGCCAGCCCATTTCTCCAGTCTGTTGAGGTGCCTCTGAAGAGCAGCACAACTCTCTGGTGTTTAAGCCACACCTCCCAGTTTTGTATCATGAGAGTACTTGCTGAGGGTGTATTCTGCCCCACTATCCTGATCATTAATGAATATGCTGAGTAGGACTCATATCACTGATCACTACCCCCTGGGCCAGGCCATTCAGCCAGTTTTCAATTCACGTCATTGTTTGCTTATCCAGCCCATACTTCATCAACTTCTTTATGAGAAGACAGTGCCAAAAGCCAAAAAGTGAAGGCAGACAATATTCACTGCTCTCCTCTCACCTATAAAGCCAGTCATTTTATCATAGAAGGTTATGAGGTTCAGTAAGAATGCCTTCTCATTCGTGAGTCCACACTGACTGATCAATTTCTTGTCTTTCATGTGCCGGAAAACTACTTCCACGATTATCTGTTTCATCATCTTCCCAGAGACTGAACAGAGTCTGAGTAGCCTTTAGTTGCTCGAGTCCCTTGTTCCTGCCACTTCTGAAGACAGGAGTGACATTCACTTTCCTGCAGTCCTCAGGCACCTTTTCCAATTGTCATGATTGTTCAAAAGTTATTGAGAATGGCCTCACAGTGATATCACAGCCGGCTCCCTCAGTATTTTTGAGTGCATCCCATCAGGTCCCATAGACTTACAGCTGTTCAGTTCGCTTAAGTATTCCCTGATTGACCCTTTTCCTTCCTTCAGATTTTTCCCTTGTCTCTGGGGCCTGAGATTTCCAAATGCTGCTCATGATCACAACTGCTTTGTCTTCTTTGGTATACCTCAATAAAGAGTCTTGCTCTGTGTACCTGGTAACTCTCAGAAGTGTTTGAAAGATGCTATTAGGTGACACATAAGCCTTCTCTTCTGCAGATCAATCAAGCCAAGGTCCTACAGTCACTCTTCACAGGGTGGTGGTCCACTGGACTTAATCAAATTTATTAGTATCCTTCTTGCAAAGTAGAGTCCAGAACTCTGTTCTCATGAGAGCCAAGTGACAGGACAGAACCACTTCCCTTGATCTACTGGCTAGATTACTACAGCTGAGTACAGTTAGCCTTCCTTGATGACTCATATGTAGCTTGCTGTTCACCAGGATCCCAGTTCAAGAGAAGTGCTACAGTCTGGGGACAGCTGAGTACAATTACAGGGTGTTATCCTGTAGCATATTCTTCTCTGGCTGGGGCCACATTACCAACATAGCCAGCTGTGTGCTTCCCTTGAAATTACCAAATGAGCTGAGCTTGCATAGCAACACACCTTCCTGGCTTATGATTCATAGAGGTATGCATTTGATAAAATGTTATTCTTCGGTAGCTGCTGCAGAAAACTATGGCTGCACCCACTGCCTGCTTAGTCAGGCCCTCTTTCTACTGTTCAACTGAGACAAGATTTTGCACTGGCAAATCATACGGTTTGGCGACCAACCAATGACAATACCATTTTTGCACTGGCAAACAACACAGCTGCTCACAGGTAGTGTGCACAAACACAAGACACAGAGGGGAAGAAAAACACAACAGGAACTGTCTTTACTTGGATATAAAATAACCGCTGTCCTACACAAATTTTGTTTTTATGACCAGATTACCTTGAGGTGAAACTAAAGATTCTTTATGAAGTTCAGTTGCTTCCAAGTATGTCTCCAATGGCTCATAATTCTCAGAAGAAATTCTAATTACACTTGAAATGTTAATCCCAAGTTCAGACATCACCGGCAACAGCTGAAGGTTGTGGAAATCCAAAATTATAAAGTAATGATGGGCACCATCATCTGGTTCATCATCTGCTCAAAACACAAAACCAGATTAGAGCAAGGATATTCAAGAGCTAAACAAAAATACTTCTTTTCTTGACTATATAGAGATACTGCAAATTAAAGTGAGATAAACAGTTCTTTTATAACCTTATTGGGATAATTACATATAAATTCCAAACTATGTGCATTAGACTGAAGTCTTTTGTAGTAAACCACCTAGAACTCAGCAGAAAGAATAGAAGCCAGAAGAAATAATTGTTTGGAGAATCATCAGCATAAAAAAATGGAGAAGCAGATTATATTCAGAATGCTACCTGTAGCAGCATTTGTGTAACTGTTTCTCTTTAAGGAGGAATTTAGTGTCAGGACATATTCACATGCTCTAATGGTAGCTCAAGCTATCCTACTTCCTGCATAAAGCTGGCCAGGGAGCACACAGAGAGTAAATTACTGTTTTAGTTAAGAGATTACACTAGCTGTTACAATTCTGAAGGATTAGTTGAAGGTATGAGCTGACTCACTGCTGACTGCTCTCTGCCCAGCAGGTTCATGTGTGCCAGCTCACAGGACTCATTCCTCCAAGTGAGGAAAAAGTAGGCAGAAAAAGAGCAGCCTGGGCCCAATATCTGCCTATGATCGGGTATATGTATTGCCAGGGCTGGGTAAATGCTGCTACCACCTGGAGCAGCAGGGTGGCATCAAGTTGCCTCTCCTCTTCTTGCAACATTAGGTAAACATGAAAGAAATTAGAAATTTGTACAAAGACTGACTGAGGAAGCAGTCACCACAATCCAGTACATATACTGCATAAAGCAAAATCAAAAACCAGAAGAAATCTAGTCCACTGTATCACTGCCTGTACTGAAACTGAACTACATATTTTGATGCCTCAGTTACTGCAGAAAGCAAAAGCATAAACAAGTACAATTACTGAGCATTTATGATTCCTAACAGAAGTGACAGATGTCTGCATAGTGACTTACAATGATCCAGAAATTCCAATGCATGCTGAAGACCGCCTGCCATTCAATTGTTATGATTATGCTAATAGTCATGACAAGTTGATAATAACCAGCCATTTTTATCTTTTTTTTTTCCTCTCAATACAACTATATTAAAACTAACAGGGGAGGTTTCGACAATAGGAAAAATTCTTTACTGAAAGGTTATCAAACATTGGAATAGGCTGCCCAGAGAAGTGGTTGAGCATTTAAAAGATGTGGCACTTAGGGACATAGTTTAGTGATGGACTTGGCAGTGCTAGGTTAATGGTTGATCTCAATGATCTTTCCAACCTAAATGATTCTATGAGAGTTGCCAAGAGTGCTGAAAAAAACATTTCTCTGTATCTACTTCATGTATCATCAGGGTTCTTCATGTCTTCTGCTCAGACACTTCTAAAACATGGAATATGCATGAAGATTTTTAAAGTACTACATTCTTGGTAGAAAAGTTTCATAGAACTGTAAGTTCCTGACACTGAGAAACAGAGCTGGCACCACTCTGCCCTAAGACACAAACCAAAGCTTTGTTGTGAGGTTCTGGAGAACCTGAATTGGCATTTTCTCAAGGAAAGAGAAAATCCTGACACAGTTGTTTCACTGCACATAATACTCATCTAAATGGTCTCCAGAAGTTTTTGTAATACTTGACTTAATTTTCTGCTGGTATGGACTTCTCTGTGGAACTGTCAGGAAGAATGAAGAAACAATTACTGCTTCATAAAATAACACTTCTGTTCTTCCTGTAGCTTAGAGTGAAGGGTTAGAGGGATGCTGTCTTTCTTAGTGCTGTAAGTTCCTTCTCACTGTTCTCAGCAAGACTAGAGGAAGTAGCAAGGTGAGGTTAGCTTTCACGTTGGAGGTAGTTCTTCAGACGGAAATCAATCCACTGAACACAATTTTTTTTGTATCAGTCAGAATCAACTTGTTTATTATTAAGCCCAACTGTGTGGATGCACAATGAATGTGGTGAATTGTTCAGAATGGCTGTAGCTCAGTACTATTGACCAAACACAAAATATCTCTGCAACTTCTCCTTCGAGGCAACTAGCAACCACTGCTATTTTGTAAATAACCTTGGTACTAATGAGACAAATCATAGTCAATAAACAGCAGTGCTAGCAGTTCATAACATAAAGCTATTAAACATGTTAAACAAGGATATTTTTCATGGCCGTTAGTTTTAGGAGGCAATTTCTGTTTTCCTTATTTTGTTTTCTCATTAACCATGACTAAAAAGGCAGCAAAGAATGGATATCTTAGATGGGTACATAATGTTTTCTGTCCATCCTTCAAGGCAGTAAGGAGCGGGCAAATTGTTTCTACCAGGCCTAGTGGAAGCCAAACCTTATCTGAAAAAATGAGGAGCTATGCACAGATAGTTACTGTTCTGTTCTTGCAGTTCTTCACCAAGATTCAGACTTGCTCTAAACATCTGGACCAATGCTTTTTAGATGCTTGAAGAGTCCTATCGATCTCAACAGGTGACGATCTAATGAAAGAGTGAGGAAAGCCTGCAGCAGTTCAGCTAGGGAGTAGCAGGTACGCACAATGCATTCAAAAATCACCAAGTGTTTCTCCAGCGGAAGAGAGCCTGTTTATGTTGATGTAATTCAACTATATTACGGTCCAAATTAAATAACTCTGATCTAATGAGAAGAACTATGCATATTCTCAAATGTTTTTTTGTCCCAGTGAAATTTGTAACTGCAGGTGCTAAATATTAAGAAAAAAGATTTTCTCAGCACCAGTTAGTGTATTATTCTTCACTTTGCATAGCTCATTTCTGGAGCAGATTTCTTCAGGTCTCAGTTCTAGCCACTTATTTTTACAGCAAATGAAATCATACTGCTGTTTGTACAGAACCACACAATGATAGACAGCTTTGTTACATTTTACAATACAAGGAGAAAGACACCTTTGAATACTACTACAAATGCATTTAGTTATTCTGAAATCTTTCCATAAGAATGGTTTTCTGTAGGTTTTGTTTAGCCACTTTCTTTCAGTCTTAAACATTTTGATGTTGACATGCTACATATACCTCGTCTGAATTTTATTTTTTGGACTGCACGATCTATCTTAACACTGAGGAGAACACAGTGCCCTCTTCAAATACAAAGTGGCAGTGCTTTAACATTGCCAAATAGATTTTGACTTTTCAACGTGGAATAAAACAACGTACTGAGAAATTAGGTTGCAAGATTTGTATCAAGTTCATCAGGAATATATCTGCATTTTTTTACATACCAATGTATTTGTTTTCCTCTTCCACTTCTCCCCGCCGCTTCAGTTTGGTGCCCTTTTTAACAGTGCCTGGTCCTAGAGCGCCTGTTTCTGTCTTTTTTCCTTTCTTTTCTTTCCCAGCTGTCTTGGCGCTAGGGAGGTTCTTCTTGCCAGGAGATTCAGCTTTCTCTTTCCTTCCTTCCTTTTGTCGCTCTTCTTCTGCCTGATAAGATGAAAATTTAAACAAAGTTCTCATTATAACATTTATGCAGAACAAAGGGCAGACTGCTGTAAAACTTTAGTGGTTCCATTTTTTTATGTGAATACTCTTCCCTCCCAGTCACTATAATGTTGATGGGGTAAAGCTGTCTTGAACACTCTGCTTCATCCTTCTCAAACACAACATTCAGTTCATTATACTCTTACTAATTCACAGTGTTAAGACTTCCCATTAAAAAGAAACTGTGAGAGGTAGGAAGATATCATACCTACAAAACTACTGCATGCTGCAAAACTAATGCATACTGGTAGAAAGATGGGTAAAGAATCACTGTGCTTGGTTACTGCCACTACAGCACTTACATCAGCCAGAAACTTTCCCTGGACTGAAGGGAAATAAGACAAAAATTCAATTTCTCTTAAGTCTTCAGCGTTGCCGTTAACACTCTTGAGTATGGTGTAAAATGGTGCCAGCATTATTTTTCTTTGATGTAAATATCTGTCCACTATAAACCAGAACCAAGAGTCTTGTGCTTGTTTCACACAGGATATTACTCAGTCACTCATTATTTTTCAAATAAAACCCCACATTAACTTCTGCTCAGTAATTTAGGAGTAAAGAATGTATTCCAAAGCTTCACACTATAAATCCAGAAAGCTCGGAGCCAGTGTAAAATTAACATAATCCAAAATATGTTAAGGTAAAGCAAGGTGCTGTTAGAGCTAGAAAGCCTCCACATTATTTCTAGCCAGCAGCAGTATTACGCAGTAACTACGCAAGAATAACATTTAGGGATTGTAAAGCTAAACTAAACACAACGAATCAATATTAACATAACTGAATGTTACCATCCTGCTAGTGTCACTTTAAAGGTTATTAACGCAAGAAGAAAACCTCTCCATGCAAATGAGATAGGGCAGCTGACTCTACACAGTTGCTTTCCTTAGATCCAGCTGGAAAAGCAGACGTCCCAGCTGTAGAAGTTGTGTTCAGTTCAAATTCAAAACCAAAGCAGAAAAATCTTTTCTTGCTTTTCCCTTCTTCATGCACTCCCTTTCTGTAAAATTTAAAAATGCCTTCAAGAGATTCTTAAAACTATTTGTGCTCTGAAATGGGGGATTTGGAAGCTTTCATTATTTTAAGTTTATTTCAGTTTTGATATTAACCCAAAGTTTTTGATAGTAATACTACGAATTCTAAGCTGATAAACGCATCAAAACAGATGATACAATCATCAGGCTACAAAGTTCACAATCAGCTTTATCTATTGCATCATTTTATGTAATTAAGCCTCAAATAAGCAGAGACAATACTGAACTTGTCAAGATTCCAACAAAGAACACGATTTGACATTAATACCTCAGGAAGTAGAGGACCTCTCCTGTTTAGGACTCTTTCCTTTTCCTCACAATGTCATATTTCTCTCTCCCTACAAGGTGCAGCTTTTTGTGGAATTTCTGACCTTCTATTAGCTTGACATTTTGTAATTAATTTATTTTAAGCTTCATATTACAGAATCTTATTACCTCAAATGGTTTTCTAATTCCAAGACACTTCTCTTCTGCATATTAATTAAAATGCATATATGTGTTAATTTATGACAAACTTCTACTCCTAACGAAATACAAAAATTTCACAATGGTTTATTTTTGTTTATTCACTTGCTGGTTTTCTTCTGCCAATCAATTCCATTAACTAATGTCTATTCTAAAAAACAATGGACAGTTATGCTGACTTTCTGAGCACCGATCTGCTAGTAAAACCCTAGTTTCAACCCCCAAGTTGCTGGTGATGGAACTTGTACTGTACAAGCTGGTTGGAAAGGATTAAAAATTTTATGGCAGACATCTTGAAGTTACGTTTCCAAGTTAAAAGCCAGTTTCTGTCCATTCTGGAAAGGAGAGCATCCTCACAGCCAAAAGCCCTCACAGATTCTTCATATATTTCTGTGATTTACACTACCATTTGCTAACTAATTTTGCAATGGACTTCTATGGGAACAGGACACAACACCTAGCATTCAATGTTCTTGTGTGCTAAACTTCATTCAACAATTATTCCCACAAATAGTATTCTTGATAAAGAAATTTATAGATTTCTCAACTACACAAAATCCACAAAACCATTTTCCTCTTGCATCTTTTACATGCATAGACTGTTTAGGTCTTCACATCATCGCATTTTACATCATAGTTTTTTTGATCAATTAACATGATAAACTATTGCAGCAATTACATGACTTTCTGATAATGGGCTCCAGCTACATGAATGTTTGCTGGGAGAGGACTATAGCAAAGACCAACTGTTCAGTAAGTTGCTGAAATGTACCACTGACTTTTTTCTCTTTTTAATTGCAGATGTTAGAAAGCAGTTAGAGGTCTGATCTGATTGCGATTCTGTGCAAGCTTGGTGAAATTTCTCCTAGAAAACATAAGCAATGTGATTGAAGCAATCTTGGAGCTAGTAGTGATGATCTTGGAGAACACGTGGAAGTGAGTTTTGGGAACACTGGAAAATGTGGTACCCAGTTCTGAGAAGCAGACTTCAAGGTATGAACTATCTGGAGAGAGTTCAGAGAAGACGAACAATCAAAAACTAGAAACCATTATATATGTTTGAGTTTGTTTAAATAAATACTTAATAGATTGCTGCAAAATGGAGTGTAAGAACTGTTGTCCACATTCCCAGTGAGAATTGAAGCAGTAATGGGTTTAAATTAAAGCAGGGTTGATAAGTTTAGAAACTTTTTCCAACTGGCTACATTGCAGAGATAGTTGATAAATACTGATTGCCATAGAAAATCGAAAGCATAGCAGTGGAAGGATTTAAAAAGAGGTACAAGAGACATCTGTCAGGACTAGTTTATGTAAATTTTATCCTGCCTTAGTGCCAGAGGATGGAATAGATAACTTCTCCAAATTTCCTCCAGAGAGACAATTTATGATAATAACTCCTTCAGAGAGCAGCTCTGCATCTGTCCTGGATATCTCTCAAGTAATAACCTCTCCTACCTTTACTTCAGCAGAGATATATTCAGCTGAAGCCAGTTTCTAGCTCTATTTTCTATCAATCCTAAGACTCAGCTAAGACATTACTGCTTCTCGCTCCGGCAGAGAGTTCTTGAACAGTATTTTTCCTTTTCTTCTTTTTTTTTCCATCTCACCTGCCTTTGAGTAATTGAGAACTTCTTCCCCAAAATCTAATTAACTTAAAACCAGATAAATTTCTACGCATCTTTCTTTTCAGTTACAAATCTAGGAAGTTAAGCATGAGGAAAAAGTTGAATTTATGGAAAAAGCACTAGAAGCATCTTTATCAAGTTAATTAAGCATCCTCCCAAAGGGGTACTATAGTACCTTCTTTTCAGCTTCTCTTCTCTGAAGGTCCTTCTGCTTGAGATAAAGCAGTTGAAATTTCAACAGCTTTCCAGTTAGTGTTACAGGAATTTCTTCACCACTATCCAGAATGGCTTTGGCTATTTCTATCACCTGCAGAGTTAAAAAAACCACCCAAAACCAATCAAACAAGCAAAAAACCCAACAAAAAATAACTATTACTTCTATAGTTTTAATACTGCATTTGACACTTATTTTGCATGCTGAGATGAAGAAGTTCTACTCTGACATTGTACAATGTGTGAGTCAAAATGTTAACACTTCCAGAAAAAAAACCCCTATCAGTAAGATGCATAGCTATTCCTTGGTCCCGAAGACATAAAATGAAGTTATAGGTGCTATAGTATGAGATAAAACTAGAACAGGGAAAACATCTATGATTTATGTAAAGGTCAACAGACACACAGTTCTCAGAGTAAAGTATCATTATAAAAAAAATTTTAAACAAAGAAGCAACATTAAGCAACTACTTATTATAAAGTAATAAATTTAAAAAGCATTTAACAGATAGCAAATCAAGGGGAATAGTTTGGAATACTGCTTACAAAGTGACTCACATCTGAGGCACTACCCCTGAATGAAAGATAAAAACTTATTGAAGGGAATTTGAGAGGGTCTGTCTTGGTGAAAATATACCCCCTCCCTGTGTAATTCTGATTCTGTTGGTATGCAGCCTAATTGGGGTGAAATAAGGCTATTGAGTTTTCTTAGGGTGATGACAGCAGCGGGAACATACAGCTGCATTGTCCAGATGTGTGGCATTGACAGGCTGTTTTATGACTATGTTTTTTACAGCTTGTTTCCACTAAATTTCATACAACTCACTAACATCTGGGCTGTTTTCCTTGGAGCCTCGTAACCACTTTATTTACTGCGAAAAAAATAAAATAACATAAAAATACCATAAAAAGTTGTTACATGTTTCTTTTCACTTGTGTTGTCTCTGCAATAAAGTTCACCTATGTAGGAAGCACTATTGAGGAATAATATAACCATAATATTTTCCTACTTTTTGTTTTTAAGCAACCATCAGCTTTATTTATAACCATGGGCTGAATTAGGTGTTACTCAAATGTTCTGACATGTTTCTCTTTTCCCCTCTTGGAGCAATTACAGTTGGGCACATATGGTGTCAATTTTGCTTGCTAACATTCAGACAATGAAGGTGCACACTGCATCTCACTGAACTGTGTCTTGTCTAATGCAAACACCACCATTAGCTTTGAGCTTTCATAGCTTCTTGCCCAGCTTAGAAATTTTCACTGCTTAAGTAAAATCTAGGTAAGCAATCATAATCACTAAAAATGCTTCTCTGAATAAAACAAAGCCACAAAGCATCCAGATTATTACATGCTGAATTATTGTTTCATACAAGTGAAAGCAAAGTACAGAAAAGGAAATACGTTAAAATCCAGATTTTTCTGAATCATGTAACAAGGAGACAAAACAATCAAAACATTCGCATTTATAAACCTGCCCAAAACAATCCTGCCCCTCCAACACCAATAAACCTGATGATCTCCTTAATGTACATGTAGGAAAATACATTACGGTTATAAGATCAGTTCTGGTTTACATCTTCCACATTCAGAGTACTACTTACTGGTAACTACCTCCACAAGCCAACCACAGAAGGCTTCTGGATAGAGTCCCACTGACTTCAGAGTCACATCAAGAAATCAGGGATATGCTAAGAACAGACTTTAAAACTCCAACAAACTGTAGGCACACGAGAAACTACTAGCTATTCCAACCAAAAAAACAGTCCCCCAGAGCTAGCTACACAAATCTGTGCTCTGAAACAAGGAGATTTTGGTAGAAATATCATAGTAATTTCCCTTAGAGGGAAAAATTCTCATGGAAGGTTTTGGGGTTTTTTTTTTGAGGAATGGTGCTAACAGCCTATGGAAAGTGATGCTTCCCAATTGCTTAATCTAGATGAGTTGCACATTTCTTGAAATACAATAGAGTGGAACCAGAGGGATTCTGGAAGGATTCCTGAAGAGTGTATATATAGTAACCCGGCTTGGTGGCAGCTGCTGATTTATTGTTCATGGAAGAAAGAAGGCACGCTTAGACTCTTCTACAACTCTTTCTTCCTGAGAAGTTGAAAGCATTTTATCAGTCAAAAGCAATGCATCAAGATTATTCCTATTTTGTAGATAGAGAACGCAGAAATGAAGAGACTTGTCCAAGGCCTGTAGTGAGCTGGACAACTCTGAGTGGATGGTAAGGACAAATTTTCTTACATGAGATGTTAAAGAAGTATACAACACACTATTTAACAGGAGTACATTCTATGACTGTGGAAAGCTGTCAGACAAATAAGACAAAAATAAAATAAGCACACTACATTTTGCAATATAAAGAAAATAAAATAGTTTTTCATATAGCAATGTAAAATCTGCTTTGTGCACAAGCAAATAAAACCCCAATCCTTTATTACTGTCAGTTTAAAGACAGAACACAGATCCATCCATGTACAGTAGATAAAAGAGAATAAATTTACCACAATTATGCACGTTTACTTCATCTGTTGTCCTGTGAACTATGCAGGCACCTAGCATAAACAGTCAAGAATACATAAGGCCTCAAACAACAACAAAAAAAAGCTGAAGATAAAGACTTGGTAGAAGTACAGAAGGAAATTTTTTGGATACTATGAAGTGGATTTGTTTCAGATCAGCTATTTACTTCATCCCACCAGCGATGACCTTTTCCTTATGTGAGAAAACCATGGAAACTTGGATGGACAAACTCAGTTAGGTAGGGCCACTTTTCCTTTAAAGGAAGAGGAAACTTAGCATTCCTTACACAGCAGGGATCACATTTGTGAAGTGCAGAAAGGCTTCAGCGATGCAGTATTTGATCTCACACGGTGGCAGTACGAACCACGCAGAGATTTAGCGGCCTGGTGCTAAAAGCATGTATTTCAAGCCATTCAAATGCTGCAAGAGTGCTTGTAAATGACGCTATTCTACTGGCAGATACTAGGGCCACTGAGATAGGACACAGGTATTAATAGTCAGGGAAACATTTAAAGCCAGAGTCTTTGTGGTACCTTTCTTTGAAATGCTTCCTTTTCAATGTACAGCACCATTAAGGCTGCTAAATCATAATCAGAACAGCTTTCAAAGTGACAAATTCCATTAACAACTTCTGCAGTTTTATCATTACTTGGAAGGCGTAGCATCACTTGCTACAAACAGTGGTCGGCCCATTTTGTGGTTATAGTTCTCCTATATGCAGGCTGAGCTTTCTGAAGCCCTATCTCCTCTTTTGTTCTTGAAACTTTAAGAAATTGAGGCAACCACATCTTATATAACTTATATAACACTTATATACGTATATAACACGTATATACATATACACTTATATACGTATATAACAAGTATATAACTTATATAACACTTCCTAAAAGAAACATAATGATTCCTAGTAGAACTCCTCTGCAATTCAAATCCATTAGTAGCTGACATGGTTCAAGTCAATTTGAAGCAGGAGAGCCATCAGTCAAGAAGCTATTATAGATTACACTTACCAATCAAGTTATTATTTACTGTTCAAATGTATTTTCCTGAGCAAGCTAATAAAAGCAGAAAAAACCCCAACCTGATCTTCACCCATTACAATCAAACACCAGTATCATGAACCCCTCACAAGCAGCTTTCAAGGCAGACTAGGGAACAAAAGCTGCATGTGTCATACTGATAAATTTCTTTTGACCAAAGAAGACTTCTTTACACATACTATCAAATATTTCCTAATCTGCCAACATCAATTCATTGACAATAACACCCTATGATCGGAATACCAAGAAGGCACTTGGCTAACTGAAATAACTTCTTTCAGATCACACCTGCAGTATGTTTAAAGGCAATGTATTCTCTACTATCAGAACATCCACCTAATTTAACTTTTCCTTTTAGAACCTCTTCCCAACTATGATGTCAAAAGGTCACTTGCTTGATCACCGTCCTGCACTGGTGAACTAATGACTCACACTTCAAACTTAGCTTAAGGATTCACATAAATCATAAATCAACTGCATATCTGAATGGAGCTCCCTATAGAGTTTTGTATCCATAAGGTAGACTGTAAAACTTAAGCTAAGCTAATCTATCAATAAAGACTCTACCAACATGTCCTCCAGAGAATTAAAATAAAATAAATTAAAGTGGATTTGATCACTCCTGCCCCTCAGAGTCCTTTTCAAATGAACTTACTAAAATAAGGACACTTTCACCATTCAGTAATATTGAGCAAATATGTATGCTGTTCATGTACTAAATATCTGCCTTTCTATTGTGAAAACATTTCTCAAAGCAAAAACAATGGCTGCTTGTGCCCTAGAAAAATACATTATCACTCATATGAGTGAGCCTGGTTTTTGCCAAATCACAACACAGCTTGATCTGGTTAGCAGAAATCTAGTTAGAAGTATCTGTTGTAAGAAGGTCTCTCCTTCAAACCTTTCTCTACAGAAAATGTGCAACCTGAGGGCATACTTTAACTGGTTTAATCTCAGCAATGCAGAATGAAAACTTCCTAAGACATGTGTACAGCATACATGTCTCAGTGTTACACGTACTTAAATAATGTTTTATGGGAAATACAAACAGGTTAATATCCTACTTAAGTAAAAATGAGAAACATCATTACATAATGGCTTTATTAAAGAGCTCATATAAGAGCTCTTACCATCTATGACATGCACCTCCTACGGCTTCCTGACCACCAGACTGCTACCAAAACAAACCATCTTAAGGGATCACAAAATACAGTACAAATACCCAATGATTCCAAAGATCAGTCATTACTATTGCTATCTCAAAGGAGGAGTATTGTGCATAGGGAAGGTTTTCTCATGCAAACCTTCAGACACAGGTTTGCTTTTAACGCTCTCATTGGAGGCACATAGTTGAAATAGAATTTAAGTGATTTCTGAAGAACTCCTACAGAAACCAAGCCTTTTTAAAAAAGGAGAACAGGCCAGTCTGCTCAGAAGAAAAGATATATTGACATGATCAAATCTTGAAATGTTTACATTTCAGTGGTATGAATCTGCCCAGTAACTCTTTCCATTGTGCAGTTGAATATTTTATGCTTCCGAGAAATAAATTGCCTCCAGTAATTCCAGCCAACTGGATCCACACAATGAACATTACAAAGCTGAAGGATTTAGTCACGCTTCTTGAACATTACATCTGGCTAGAAAGAGAACCCAATCAGAGGTGGAACAAAAAGATTTAAGAAGCAAAGTTGTCTCATCAACTCTTGTGCTGGCAGAATCCATCTAGCTACATCTTGCCAGGTTTTCCTACGCTGCTGCAGAACTCGTGGGCCAGGAACTCCCAATGGCCTTGTAAGGCTTGGCACCACAAACTCCTAGGCTGGATCTTTCCACCTTGGTCCAGCTTTGCAACAGGGCTTTGGGCAGTTTTTATTTTTTCCTTTGGTGACAAAGGATCCTGGGATTAGTTACTTTACTTGAGAAAAATGTGTTACACTCTGTTGCCCGTAATCAACCAATTATAGTCATCTGAATTTTTTTAAAGCAACAAAAAAAGTGAACAGCATGTCCTCTGGCTACTCCAGAGGGTCCCGCTACCAATTTAAGGATGACATTCTTACAGATACAATTGTTGTTTGCACAGAATTTTCAACAAAACTTGCATAAAAAAATCAGGAAATTTTATACCATGTTGCATGAGTGCAGGAAACCTTGTAATCTAGGAAGCAAAACCAAGGTCTCACAAGGGCTCTAAACAGGTTTTAAATAGATAGATGAATTTCAAAAGGTATGAAGTTTCTTTCCTAGAAAAACAAATCATCAGCAAATCAGAGTTCTGTACATGCAGAGGGAATAGAATCCTAGAACTAGGATTATCAAGAGTTGCTATTCTGAAATGGGAAAAAAGGATGAATGTGTTCAATTGATTCATGTAAATAATAGAGTCCAACCTCTCAGATTTCATGAAACAGAAAAATAGAAGACATAGGTTGTTTTCCTGCAGGAGCTGAAGACTTTGTGCCCCAGCATCAGAATTTAGAAACGCTGGTACTTCTTAACATGACGTACTGTTCTTGGAGGGATCCTTGGAAAGTGATACTGAACTAGAGAGACTTTAGAAAGTAACCGCAAATAACTAAAACTTCTAGGACTGACTCGTTCATAGGAATAACAGTTCAGTCTCATGGAATAAATAAATCACAAATGGAAGGCATATAATTTGATAAGTTGAAGGACAACAAAGGCCACTGTTGACCACGCAGTGGCATCAGATGTTTTGACAATGGCAAAGGCTGATGCAAAGACGTGGTAATATGTCTTTACTCTGGGTAATATTTTATTCTTTGTACGTGGCATGGGTTTCCTGTAGTTGAAACAAAAATCCCTTTGCTGTTATCTGAGGCTTAGACCTATTCACCTGATCACACACCTCTAATGCCACCAGGATGACTTAGGTCATCGAGACACCCATGCTGGACTGGCATATAGAACACGAACTTGGCAAGGTTTTTGCTGTTCTGGAGAGGCAGCTGAACCCAGGTGAACATCTTTTCTCTTGCCAGGACATTTTCTTTTGTTTCTGTTTGGTAAAGTTATGAGAAGGCATTTGACAATGATATTCTACTTTCTTCGATATTGGTGTCAGCAAGGCAACTGTCTGTCCAAGCAAGCACTACAAAGTCCAAACAGTGGAAGGCATTAGGAAGTAAGAATTACAGCAAGCAGGACAGGCAGAAGCTTGCTCAACTTCCTCTCAGTGAATTCTAGTAAAATCTCCAAGATGTAGGGGATCTTGGAATACCTTAACATTACCAAGGAGGACTGTAAATAACCCAACTTCGCAGCTCATCTGAAGATGCCAAAGCTTTGTGGCCTGCGGTGTGATAATGTCTGTCTGGAAGAGTTAGGCACAGTCACAAATTGTCCCTATTCATCTGGCAGCCCAACAAACTATATTGCTTGTAAAGGTCTCCTATGAGATAGAGGGGGCTAAGTCTAACCTCTGCTGATATGCAGACACTGGTAGTCTGTCATAAGGCTGATTCATACGGATATTCACAAATTACTGAAGATCAACGAGTGCTGTGAAACCTGCTAAACCTAAGCTAACAATTTTTTTCCTTAAAATCCTTGTAAGTAAATGGACCTATATACTTGGACCCGTGAGGCAGAGTAAACTCTTCAGAAGACAAGACAGGTAAATGTACCAAGACAGGTAAATGTACCATCTCATGCAGCAGAATCTTTATGAAACCTACTATATTCTGTACAACAAAGAGACTGGTAAGAACTTAGATACAAATAAGATGAAAACAGAGGAGTAGATAGTGCCCACAGCAGAATTTAAAGTCCCTTAGACTTTCCCAGAGCCACTACCTCCCTAAAAGGCATCTTTGTTTAACTACAGTTCCCAACTATTTCTCAAGCATTAGTCCTCTGCATATCCACATGATGTAAAGGCCAAGTCCTTCCGCAATAAAATTCTCTTAAGCTACATCCACACAACAGCACTTGACAAAGGCTGACTAGAAAACTGTTCCATTTAAGAGCGCAGTATTTGTTTTGCTCTATAACGGAAAGAAAATCAAATCTTTCTATCTTTCTAACCATTCAGCATGGCTGCCAAAGTTGTTTTTATTGTCAAACCCTCTCATCAAAACAATGACATCAGACAAGTTTTGGCTCCTGAGCTGTTCCATTTTATAATAAATTAAAATTAAAAATTTTAAAATTAATTTTGTTCTACTGTGGAATGAAAACAAAATCATTCTAACTTTTATTGACATCTAACTTTTATTATTATCATAGAATTCTATTAACATACGCTTTCAGACTGAGAATGTTAGGTTTCAATACAACTATCTCTACTTTTGAGAAAGTCTGTTCTTGATCATAACCTTTCTGATGGTGTTCTGTCAAAATCTATATGCTTCCACAAAAATGTTACATTTAAATATATATTTCCACAAGAAACCAATACTCCTGACTAGCACTATTTCTGAAACTTCTTTTTCAGTAACACATATCCTGGCTACTAACAAGTCTTTGCTCTCCTTCAGATGCCACACAACTTGTAACAGCTCATACTCCTTGGGTGAAAATATTCCTTGCTATAAGCATGATGTCAGTGACACTGAGTTCTGCTTTCGCATCAAGCTAAAACTAACACTTTTGATTTTTCTACCCTGGCAATTTCCTATTAACACCTTTAACACAAAATACTCCTTGTCCCTAGGCTGTCCTCTTTTTTTTTCCCTCTTGAAGATATTATTAGAGACAACGATGAGTCTAAAAAAGGGACATAAGATAACAGAAAGGTGTGAGATATTTAAGACCTACTGAAGAGAAGATATAAAAGTTATTTAGAAATAGAATAGCTATTTGTAACTGGTTTCTTGAGCAAAATTAATGCCAATGGGTAACAGAAGGTAGTTTCAAATCCACACATGCACACACATTTAAAAATATATAATCTATTACTATATATGATAATTTAATTATATATAATACAAGATACACATATATACAATTTTGTAATACCGTAAGAGCACCTATCTCAGGACCTGCATGCTCAGTTCCAATCTAAAGCGGACCTTCTCTTTACACAATGATGTGACCAGCATTTTAGACAGACTTACTAGCAACCCTCACTTCACAGGTCTACAGTCTACACACTTCCAGCAAAGCATTAATTCACAGAAATGCTTAAACACTGTTCTAAATCCACTGCTTGCTGGCTAAATTAATCGATTTTTTCCACTTTAGCCTCTTCATTGTTGTGTTTTATTATCCTAGAGAAGTTCACAATACTTTCATTTACACCTAATAAACCCAAGCATCCTTCTGTCTCTGCTACAGTCTATTGCCTACTAAGGCAAGTACTGTCAATATCACACAATTTCCCAAGGATTCTGACAGCACAATCTCAGGGGAAAAAAACAAACTAAAGAATAAAGCCCATGTATATATAAATACTTTTAGAACAATGCAAGATTCTGTTTCTAACCAATAACCTTTCAGTCATCAAATAAGCTGCACAAAGCATGAATAATTAGGATTTATATGCAAGCACACAACTGAACAGTACTTTGAAGGCAAAACTGTACATATTCTGCTTAGCAGTAGGATTTACTCTGGGGGTCTCTTTCGTTTGTTTCTTGAAACTGCACAAGCAGGTTGATATCTCAGTATGCATGCTGATAGGAGTTGGCTGTTAACATATCTTGACTTAGACAGCAAAACTAGTACTTCTTCTATCAGTGCAGAAATTTAAAGTATTTGAGTTGATACTACTTCCCTGTTAGCTAGGAGGTAAAACACAGTGAGGTTTTGTATGAAAACCATTTGCCATGCAGATCTGGAAGCAAGTCAACAGGAGAATCAAATAGGTCCTGTGTTCGGCCAGCAAAGACAAGAAGTAGAACAATTAGTAATCAAAATTCTACATCTCTTCTGTTTAAGTATTAACAGTTCCAGCATGTGACATGCAAGCTAACATTTGTTTGCTTGTCACATGCAAGAATTAAACAGAGATAATTCCGTGCAATCAGATGGGTAACAAGATCCTGGATAGCCTGATTTAAAAGAAGTCCTCGCTATCCCAGATTTAAGGAAGAAATGCAAGAGGTAAGAGAAGGACAACATATGCCTGCAGAGATAAGGATAATAGCAGGACTTAAAATATTGCCAGGACTTAAAATACCTATGTCATTCTACTTTCCCTTTTTTAAGTATTGGTGTGACCTGTAAAGTGACAAATTTTTGAAGGACTCATTGGTCAAGGATGAACCATCAATTCAAAATTAGCTCTCAGGGCAAGGCAGCAGCCAAGACAACTTGCACAATCTTCAGATTTGGATATAATAAACTATAAATTAGAGCATATGTATTATAGGGGGCCGGTTAGCTCAGTGGTTTGAGGAGCGGTGCTGACAACAATGACCGACATCGAGGTCGCGGGTTTAATTCCCGCTCGGTCCCCATGTGTTGCCTGATCTAGTCGAGAGGTGGCGTCCCTGCCCATGACAAGGAGGTTGGACTAGATGATCTCTAAAGTCCCTTCCAGCCTGGGCCATTCTATGATTCTATGATTATAGTACACTTGTATTCACTACTTGTACACTTGTATTCAATACGCATTCAACAAAAACACTAGGTTCATTCGTTGCCCACAATTAAATAGAAATAGTGAATTCTAAATGCTTGTTAGAGAAGATTCACAGAAATTAGTAAAAATTGGAAAATACAATCACAACAATTTATTACATATTGTTAAATAAAGAGAAAATTAAGGGACAATTTGAACAAAATCTCAAAGTTTCTACACAGAGAAGATTAATTCCAAGATATAAACTAATTTAGTAAATATGGCTGTAAGCCATACATTGAAACATACATTTTCATTGAAATAAGAACTACCTCTTATCAGGAAAGGTCCTTCCCAGAAATAAATTAAGTTGCAGCAGATTTTCAATTATTTTCAATAATTGAGAAAAATACATCCCATCTTGATTTAAAAAATTTCAACACATTATTTTGGAAAAAACCACTGTGATCGGTGCTACAAGTCAGAATAGTGTCTTCTGCCAGTCAAATCTATCTACCAATTTTACAAAACATTAAACAATTAGTGACAGCAACACTGGTAAGAAATTCAACTCTCGGGCTACAGGGCTTAGAAATCCTCTTGTCAGTAGCCTTTTCCACCAAAAGATTAAAAAGAATTTAGTGATCTTATTTTGTGCATATATGTATTTATTTATGTAGCATTCACTATGGTACCTTGGGAAACTATTTACACTTGAAGAATAAGTCTGAAGTTTTCAGACTTGCCCAGAAAAGTTAGCCCTCAGGGAAGCGACATATCTCCCATTTAAATGCTCTTATAAACCACAGAGTGTAACGAGGCAAGGCTAAAATACTGGGCATTTACCAAGCCCTTCTCTGCCCTGAGAAGGCCACAGCATTGGTTTGGTTTTATTAGAGATGAAGAGAGAAGGAAAACTCTTCAAAGCTCTATGTCTTGCAGGAGAAGGAAAAATGAAGAGGAGAAAAAAGGCATCATTAAAGACAGGGATTGGAAGAAAATTAAATCACTTGTAGGAAATTTTCTTTTCAACTACACCAAACACCTCCACTGCATTTGAGGCCCAAAGCCCAGATAGTCCATTTACCTTTCCTTTTTCAATATGAGTGCCTTCTCCTCCCACCCCCTACAAGTTATGGGATTTGCTGCTGTGACAGATTCCACACCATTTGTGCCATGGCCTTTTCCCCTGGGTTGTGCCCATCTTTTCTACTCTATATCCTTCCACTCTTCCATGCCTGTCTGCTTTTCTAATTTAAATTCACCTATAGCTATCCTCAAGGCATCACATGTCTAGCAAGGACTTCTGGAGTGCAGCGCACACTCCTTATGCTGTCTCCCATCCTCAAAATGCAGGAGCTATTGGCAGGGTTCACTACCTACCCATGGATTTATAGCTGGAAAATATTTATTTATGTAACAGAAGGCATATAGAATTTGTTCATCAAATTTTATGCTGTGCTAGAAATGAAGTTGTTTAGGCTACAATATCCTGCTAAGCAAACATAATCTTCCCCAGCACCAAGGTCAGGCTTGTACACAGGGGGAGCTATCTAGCATCAGCTGCAAAAGAACAAAGACTAGCAGGATGGACTCACTGTAAGAGTATATAAAAACAAAAAAATAATTGACAAGAACCTAGTGATAAAGGTATCTAACAAAGGACCATCTGGTGATGAAAGGCCCCTGTGGAATTCAAGGACAAAGATATCTTACGAAACGTGCTGCGAGCAACTAGTTTTTGAACCAAGGTAAAAGTTTATCGTGAGGAAGACGTACGGTGGCCTTCATACCTGAAGACCCCTGCCCAAGACCACCAGGAGGCACTGCGCAGGTGTCAAGAGGAGGAGCAGCCGACCAGCATCTAATGAATATGTAACTTTCTTTGCATATAACCAAGGTATCTGCCCGTGCACAGGTGCAGCTGTGGTATGAGCACTCCTTGGCGAGAGCTGCTCCCCGCTGCCCAGCGCTGTTTTGCTTACTCAGACGCTTGCTAAATTTAATAAATTTTATTAATCACTTAAATTCTAAATTGGCTCCTGGGTTTTATTCCCACAATTTATAACAATTTACAACTGATTTATTCTGCTCAAGTCTCACAGAATTCCAGGATAAGAATGGGCCATGATTTAGATTTGGTACCTGATTAGATTGATTTTTTCAGCTTGAGAAGTATAGGTAAGAGCCTCGCTGTGAGAAACCAGAATTAATGTATTAGTTCTTGACAGGTAGTGCAATAAAGATTAATATTTTTAATTGCAACTAAGCCTTTCTGGTTATACAGGATGGCTTGTCCTAGAGACGAGTCAGAGAAGTGTGGAAAGATGCTGCTATTATAAGACTTCAGTTTTGCTGCCTTCACAAGCACTAGGACACATTTTAAAAGGCAGCCTTCTGTAATTCACATCAAAACAAAACTGTTCTCTGCCACTTGTGCCTTTTTTATCTTTCTGTGACCCTTTATTCCGAACATCTCAGCTTATCTAAGAGAACCACATCTCCCGTCCTTCTCTGTCTCATGGCCACGTCCCTTATTCAACTGTCCATTTTCAGCAACATCATCTATTTACTTCCAGTCTTCTCACATGAATGGGCCGCAAGAGGCTCATTCTTCTTTCGCAATCTTTTCTCATCATGGTACTATTCCCCAGCTCCCGCTTATTTCCTTGAGAGGATGGGATAAGATTCCTTCTCAAAATTTACTGGGTAACATAAAGGCAACTTTCCTGACTCTGTCCCAAGAAATCCAACAACACTGGAAAACAACTCTTACAAGGGAAAAAAAAAATTGAAAAAATCTTTCCATTAACACATCCCTTGAACTCAACCTCACCATTATTTTCAGAGAAAAAATAATCAGCCTTATGAACAAAACTAGCATGGAAAATCTAGGCCTGAATATATTTTCAAAAATCTCAGTTTAGAAACCCTAGCACGGAAAATTTAGGCTCGGACGGATTTTCGAAATTCCAAGTTTAGAAACCAAAATACTATCATATTTAGCAGTGGTGAAGCACGTTAATTACACATGACATTACCAACCTTAATAGAAAGCTGACAAAACAAACAGGCATGTAAACAATAAAAGATACATACCTTGCTCATAAAATGCATATATTTTATTCAAACATACTGTAGGTCTTGTGTGTTGGAAAAACTGTACATAATAATTTAATTCATTATGAAATATATGAACATTTTATAGGAAGTGTAACATTTTCCCTTCCATATAAAAAAATAATTTCCACAGCACCTTTATGAGAAATTGAGTCTAACATCATTTAATTAAGTGCTGAAATTAGCACAAAATTAAAAACAGGGACTCCTTCTGCCACCAAGTCATGGAAGAGACAGAAAAAGTCTTAGACATCTAATTCTCCTGGATTTGGAAATCTTTTAGCTACATACTCATAAACCCTGCCCTAATCCTCTTCACCTCCATAGAATCATAGAATGGTTAAGGTTGAAAGGGACCTTGAAGATCATCTAGCTCCAGCCCCCCTGCTGTGGGCAGGGCCCCCTCTCTCCCAGAGGACCAGGTTGCTCAAAGCCCTGTCCAACCTGTCACCAAACACATCCAGGGATGGGGCATTCACAACTTCCTTGGGCAACTTGTTCCAGTACTTCATCACCCTCATGGTGAAGAATTTCTTCCTAATACCCAATCTAAATCTACTCTCTTTCAGTTTCAGGCCATTGCCCCTTGTTCTATCACTACAGGCCCTTGTAAAAAGCCCTTCTCCAGCTTTCTTGCAGGCTCCCTTTATGTATTAGAAGGCCACTACTAGGTCACCCTGGAGCTTTCTCTTTGTATAGTAAGAGCGATACTAAGTAAAACACAGTAAGATCACAGCAGCCCTGAAGGGAAATCATTCAGAATAGATGAAAAGAATTATTTTAATATGATATATAACTAGCTTGCAATATACCAAACCCAGTCTGTTAAAGTTTCTTGACTTGTAGGCATTGCAGGCTGCAGCACAGAAATTTATTAAAGCCTCCTGCATTTCAGGAGATGCAATTTGCAATACCAATGACGTGAGAAACAGTATTACTATTAATACCATTAATGACCACATTATTATGCATGTCATCAGTCCCAAATTCTCATACCTGTACACCTTGTATGTTCAAAGACCATTAAAGATCGGGGATCTCATTTACAGCCTCCCTAGAAATGAATATGTGCTTGTGGAAATGCCCATGAATCCTGACACAGATTAGAACTGTAGGCAGTGAAGATAGAAGTGCTCCTTTAAATGCACAAACTGCACATGGACGTGAATGTTCAGGAGCAAACTCTGCCCAGAGAGGTAGGATCTTAATGCTTGTGGCAACATGATCAATCTTTTAATTTGCTACAGCCAGAACGGAAACCGAGTCCAAGCAAAAGGTCAGAACAGGCATTTTATATTCTCTGTTAAAGGAGTGGAGGAAAAAAATGTCTTTGAGGAGTAAAGTAAGTAGCTAATGAGACACAGCACTGACAGCTGGAATTTAATAAGTATCCACTTCACAAGGAAAATTGCTCTTAGTAATTAAATACAGGTATCACACTAAGCTTCTGCTTAGAGCTAAACTTCAAAATCCTTCTGTCAGTAGGACTGAAGAGATTTTACATACCATGGAATATAAGGGTGAGTTTGCCTGGGAGGTTACTCCTAAACGAAGAGGGATAATTGCATAAAATTCACAGTCATGTCACTGGTAAATAATTCCAAAGGGACTTGTTCAGATAGTAGTCTGGCATTACTGAAAAACAGACTGCAACTAAAAAGACCTGTTACAAAGTCCACCAAACTCTGAGACACATAAAAAGTTTATTAGTCATTACAGAACTAAAATGCAAACAAGATCTTTTTAGAGGGATTCAAAATTCTTTATGGTCCAGTTCTGTAAGGCCATAAAACGCTACCTGAGAAAATTTTAAACAATCTTCTAATTAATCACAGAATTTTAAAACCTCTCACAAGCTGTAAGTAAAACATTAACAAGGTAGGAGGAAGAACTCTTTGTACGAAGCAAGATTCCTAACCCTGCTAACATCCTCCACTAGATGAACCAGCTTAGAATTTAACATAAAACTGAGATTATGATAGATACTAGCACATAGAGATGGTGTTTCATTTATGAGACTGCATTCCCACAAATGAAAGTGTCTCTAAATTACTGTGAACATATGAAAGAGCACAATCTTAATTGGCTGTCTGTAACTTGCGATGCCACCATCAAAACATGACCATATAACATAGTCTTAACATAATAAAACTTGTATCCCTAAGAACACATCTTGATCCTTATTTAATTAGCAGTCCAACAGAACACTGATGGTATCACAAAAAGAAAGCAGTTTAAGTATCTAGACAGTTGAGTGGTTTTTACCAGCTACATCAAATAGATTTGCATTTACTCAGGTATGCATAACATGATCACATGGCTGTATTTACTTCAGTGTAAAAGAGCACTGACTGCAATATATGGTTTAACTTACCTCATAGTACAAAGGCACATCCTTAACTTTTTTTCCCTTTTGATTCCCAGATTCTCTGATCTGCAAGGAAAAAAAAAAAGTATTATACTGTGAGAAGATTTTAAATTTATATAAATTAATTTTACTCATTATTCCCTTTTGCAAACACTACAAAACAGTGAGAAATCATCTTGTGAAACCCCTATACTTTTGGAAGGGAGTTCTTGTGATCAGCACGTTGAAGAAAAGTCTGTAATGAAACCTCATCATTTACAGGGAGCAGACCAGCTTATACAGTAAGCTTTTCTTTTTACATTTTTAACTTTACTGAATTAGTCTAATATTTAAAACTTCCACAGAGTAATTCGAATGAATATGAAATTTATAGTTACCACAAACCAAAGAAGTTAGTATCTAGAAGAGAGATCTAGGGTTTGGTTTGTTAATTGAAGTTCCTTTCTTGGAATACCTGTCTGAAAATGTCATCATAGGTTATCACACTGAAGAGCTTCCGCTGTGGCACCTTCACAGCAAGAGACAGGGCCTTGGTGTGGATTTCATCCTCAATTTTAGTCCCAACAACAAAAGCGATGCTAGGCTTCCAGTCATCCTACTTGCCAAAAGAAAACATTTAAGGTAGTAAAACTCAAGCCACAGAAGTACTTCTCTGCAGTTTCACGGAGTAGTCCTGTAGAGATGGTTACTCCTAAGACACATTCGACATCACTGTATTAATCACACTGAAATACATTGTATACAGCCCGAAAAAGCACATACTACTTTGTCCCAATCCTTTCTGCCATCAGGTGGCAGCATTATGCTATGGAAAACACAAATGCCTACTAACAGCAGCTACAAACCTCCTCACAGGCAAACGCTGCATTAGCATCACACAAAGATAAAGCAATCTTTTGATGTCATTTTCGGATTTCGCAGTTCTGTAAGCAAACAAGAAGTTTATTTTGAATATATGTGCTGTTGTCATTTAAAATACGTATTTTGGTGATTATTTGCTGTAGGAAAAAATAAACAAATTTCATCCTCCTCATGCCAGGAATTAGATAATGCTCAGATATATCTTTCTGAAAATTATTTGCATTACGTTTTATGAGGGTCTATTTATGCATACCATGGGTCTTACACAGTTTCACTAAGTATTCTGAGCTAAGAAACAATATTTATCCATGGCAAGTTATATTTCATTACAATATCGACAACGGAAAAACACCAGCAGTTTTCAAATATTTGCAGTAAAATACACAGTTTTATGAAAAAATCTGATTTCAGCATTAAAGAAATAAAGAACAAGAGAAGATTGAAACATCATTTAGTGGTATATATCCATATAAGGTTCAAAACCATGTCATTTAAGCACATTTTACTTGTTTCTCTTCTTTCCCATTTATTTTGCTTTAACCTCCTGGGACCCCTTCCACAAAGCAAGCGGCTGTCTTGTCACAGCACATCCACACCACACTCCAGAGTATTCTCTGTCAGCATCAGTGGCACCTGAACCATAAGAATTTCCAATGTTTGTGCTCTACGCTCCTTGGCAATCACCAAATTATTTTTTTTCATTGCACATCTTCATGTGTAAATGGCAAGGACATCAATAAAACTGCATAAAGGTAAATATGAAAAGAGCTTCGGTAAGCTCAAAGTAATTGTCACACTAATCCAGATCAGGCTAAGGTGTGTCAAATATCAGTCCAGTGTGTATCATGGCAGGGAAAAATTTTGAAGAAAAATTTAAGAGAGGGATGAAAATTTTTGATGAAATTGATGAGATTTTGATGAAAATGTTTATAGGTGTATATTATGTCCCTGTGGAAAAGAGGAACAAAAACTGAGTTAATGGCAAAGTGAGGGAAAGGACTAAAAGAAAGATATCAATGGTAAAAGGATCAGTTTCTTTTTCCAGTTTTACTATGCCTATCTTCAGTTGTTCCTTCTCTTAGCTGAAAAAAAGAATACCTAAACATTTGGAATTTGAGTAACAGATGACTCGGGATGGGAGAAAGCAACAGTTGACATAAGTTTCAAGGTAGTAAATGCTTGCATGGAGGCATACAGTTTGCTATACTCTTAAGGTAACAAAGCATACTATCAACATGAATATGGCACAACACGATTATACATACATGAGCCATTTTTGTAAGCACAAAATATTCAGAGAAACAAGAAAGACGGAGCCTGGGTCACTAAGTGCACCTTTCTGAAACTGCAAGTATCTACAGAGCAGATACCAAACCCAAAAGATCCCTTATAGTTCACACATCATAAACTTTCTCTATGTTTTATAGTAGCCCAAAATAAATTACAAAATGCAGGAGAATGCAAGCATACCGCTGATGCTCTAGGAACATGCAGATACAATGGAATTTATGAGAGGAAAATGTCCAGCTGACCTGGGGCAGCAGTCACTGCTCAACGGAGAAGTGGCAGCAGCAACAGCCTGTGTGGGCACTGCACCAAGTACATTGAATTTCTTTTTCCCGTTTTTAGTTGGGGGGGAGGATGGGGTGTGATATCTGCTCCTGTCTGAAGTTGTCAAGACAGCTACTGGTGCATGGCACTAAGAAAGAGCTAGGTATTCCAACGTTATCATCAAAACATATGCACAGGAGCTGCAGTTACTCTGAATTCAAGTTAAAGTTGTCATTGCTGCCAAGAGCTGGGCACAAAAACTTTACCATTCTTTGAACAGAGAGTATTTAGATGCCTGTAGTTGTGTGCAAATGCATACTTTTCTAGGCTTTCAGAACTGAGAATGAAGTGTCCTCATGCAGCAGCATCCTAGTGTTACTAGGGCTTGCCAGCAAGAGATGGAGCCTTTAGAACAACCACTCCCCCTGCGAGGTGAGCTAATGGAGCAACTGGTATTGCTATACTGTCCATTTCAGTGGGAACCACTAAAAAAAAGGGAACGAGGCCCAATAAGTCTCACAGACAGATGCTATGTGTAACGGCAACAACAGCACAATAAGAGCAAAACTCAAGAATGTCAGGTCCTGCTCTAAATGCTAGGGGAAGTGTGGTCCAGCAGCAATATAGAGCCTGCTCCAACACCTTCCTGCATTTCTTCAGATATGTGAATAAATCTCTATCAGAGTTCCAAAATTTCTCCCTTATGACTTCTCCAGTTCCTCCTCAAAATATGCTGGTATCTTAGGGCACACAAATTAAAGCTGCTTAGCAGTGATTAACATCATCCCACAGCAACGTCTCTGAAAACTGTCTTCATTCTCGTTCTGATCTTTCTACCCCTTGGTCACAACTGCCTTTGGCCCTTCTCCCTCCATTTCCACTCTCTGTTCCACACCTGAGTTCCGCTGCTTCTCCCAATGCTTCCCACATCTGCTACTTGCTCCCCTAGCTCTTGCCCTCAGTCTCCTTGTCCACCTAGTCCCTAGTTTCATTATCTGATCCCACTTCAAACTTTCTCCATCCTCAGATTCCTTCTCCAAATCCTTATTCTCGAGCCCCTCTAATACTTTCCAGGCATTTTCAGAGTTACGTTTGAGCAATGAGACTCTCCTTCACGATACTTATGCACTCCCTGGAAAGCAATGGAGAGAAAATTTTCCTGATTTCCACTGTGGTGCTCACCTTCACAGCAGGCTGTAATAAAGTAAAACTTCAGGGTAAGTCCTGTTTGTGAAAAATTAATTTTTCAAAATACTTAGCATTTATCCAAACACATTCTCAGAAAAACATATGCCCTCGACATCAGCGTGCCACATCTTCTCCCCTACTAAATTCTCTGCTTCAAAGAAACAAACTGCTATAGCTTCTCCGCAGAACAGCTACAAGAATATTTATAGCACAGGCAAAACACTGACTAATATATTAAAAATCTAATGTAATGACCCTCTACAAGATAACTGGTAGTGAAAACTATAACCTTACTTAATTGTACAGAAGTATATGCAATTTGATACAAGGTCTTTTGCACAAAAATGTAAACAGTATTAAAGACAGCCCATACCTCCCTAGCTGCAAAATGAGGAAAAAAATATTCCTTTTTGTAAAAAAGGTGCAATACCTTGGAATTGGAGCTAGATTAATACTAGAAATAGCCACACACATTGATCCAGAATTCTCAGAGTCATTGATAGCATGTTATCTATTTTTAGACTGACCAATTTTGAAGTTCTCAAACATAATTTTCAGAAAAGTTGAACATTGAGAATAGCAACTAAGTCAACAAGGACAGCAAATGTGTAGCATTAGTATATAGTTTAAGCTGTTTAACTGACTATGCTCTTTTCTGACCTTAAAAATGTGTTATTCTTGCAATACCGCCCTTACATGATCAGTACTGTAACAGTATCTGTAATGTTCAAGGCACAGAAAGGATAGAGAAGAAACAGACCCTGCTTCTACAGCTCACCACCTAAAATCACAACATAAAAATGAGAAGGAAAAGTAGTAAAATGTATATGGTTACCTTAAAAATATTTTCTCCCTCAATATACAACTGCTCCTCTACTTAGTTTAATTCTTTCAAATGTTATTGTAGAACCAAGACCTGAGAAGGGATCTGAAAAGGGGTAGACTAGTGACCCTAAGGCTCCCTCAAATGAGGGTCCCAGCTTAAAGAACAGGACAGAGGAAAACACTACTCGAAAAGCATGAAAACAGTCTCAGGAGGATGCCAATGAGAGTATAATGCAAGCGCCATGTACTGTGAACAAATAAGACCAAAATGCAGGGAGGAGACAGCCCACAGAACCAACAGTGCTGATTCAAATATGAATTTTAAAAAAATATATATATATAATTGATGCCCCCCTTTAAAACTCTTGGCTGTGTCAAGAGCTGAAATGCACTAAAGTTTCTCTCAGTGTTAGGAATAACCATCTATGCGGGAAGCTTGTATGTGCCTCACATCAAGAGGTGCCAACCTGAGCAAGATCCACCTAACTGAAAACTTAATGTAAGCTGCTAACAGTTTTCCAAAATCCTTGTTTTCGTAAAACGTGGAAGGTGTGTCGTCTTCTCCTGATTTTGTTCGCAAGCCTCCACTGTGTCCCTCTGCAGTGTGATTTTTTTCCAACTCTTAAAAACCAATATACATAGCCTACATCTCTTATTTGTCACAGTAGTATTGGAATAGCATAGCTATGTTAAAAATATATCTGACTTCAACATTGGGGAAAAAAGCAGATGCAGCTCACAAAATTTTGTTTCCTTTTTAAACATATCTTGTGTTCTCTGCTTCACTTCCTAGCTACAAAAGGGCAGCTGTGTCAGAAAAGACATTTGAACAAGTCAGGTATATTGTCTATTTTTGCAGTACTGGTTTCTAGATCTCTTTGGCCAGGAAAAGCATCAAGCAGCCACCTCACACATACATATATTTCCCAGCAATCTGAGTATCTGTCATTTTGCATCATCAGTAATTCTTGCATATCTATTAAATGCATATATATTTAAAAAAAATATATAAAATGTATACAAATACGTGTATTAAATGTGTATATGTTGAGTTTTTTTGGCTGCTTTTGTCTGTTTTTTCTTAGGACCATGACTAGTACGTTCACTTCATTACAGCACAACTTCAAATTTAACTGTAATGCCTGAAGAGAAACATTTGAAAATTTAAATTCCCAACAGTTGAACATCAAAAAGCAAGAGTTCTTTAATCTCCTGATTTTTAAGTAATGCCTCAGAAACAATGAGATTTATTAGTGACATTACCTCTAGCACTCTCTGCTTTCACTAATGAGGGAGCCTGGAAACGAGTAAATAGAGCTGGAATTACTGAGAAAGGTTGCTCATCACCAATTTTGTAGCCCTAGCATAGTGACTGTTTAGGGCATCACTGCTAAGAAATCTGCAAGTCCACTTTCATATTCTGCTGATCGACACACATCCATATTACTAATGGGTTCTGATTTTAAGAGCCTGAGCTTTTGCTGCCTAATCTAAGCAGGTTAGAGAGCATCAAAGCTCAACTGAATCACAGAATCACAGAATGTTCGGGGTTGGAAGGGACCTCTGAAGATCATCTAGTCCAACCTTCATCCCAGCATACCTAACCACTACACCATAGCCTCAAGTGCTAGATCTACTTTTTTTTTAAACACCTCCAGGGTTGGTGACTCCACCACCTCCCTGGGCAAATGTTAGTTCCTCTCCAGAAGGGAAGAAGCACAAACAGTAATTAAAAGTGAAGGCCTCCTATTTTGAACATTTTTCCACAGTTTTATAAGATTTAATTTCAATTCAATCTTCAGGCCCTAAAATGCCAGTAAGAGAAACCGTATCTTTGGAAAGTCAGAGCAGAACGTGGCTTCCAGTTCCTATGCTTAGTTACACTAGCTAATAAGGACATATAATAGATAAGTTATTTCAATTAAGGGCTGTATTTGCCCAGAACTCACCCTCCACCTCGCAAATATCACCCTTTAACTACTTAAAGCATGTAAAGTATAAAACTAAGAATCTTAATTTATATTTTGTAATGTAATTCTGCAGTGAATCCGATCAAAACACCTTGATAAATATCTGAAGGCAAATACAACCTGCTCTTCTGCGTAGCACATGAGAAACAAAAAAGGTGCATACAAACTATAACGTGAGGTTCTGAAAAATCTGTATTTCCTCTGTACATGTTTTTAAGTTGTCTGTTTGCCAGTTTTCACAGTGTATTTAGTAAAGGCAATTATTTGGCTAGTAAATACCATTTAAACCATATTTTAGTTAGCATATGCTTCCATAAAATCTTAACACCACTGGTAAAATGACTCCTTTTCATAGATCAGCCTAATAAAATATTGTAAGTTACAAACACATATTAAAATGTGCAATTTCATTGCTCAGTTTATCTGGTACAATTTAAAACCAACTCTAGTAAATTCCCTCTGACTCCACTAAAGGGAAAAAATATTCTCAAAATTGATACAAGATTTTAAATTTTTTACACATGAATTGTTAGAGAGAAATTTATTTAATTGATAGGAGTTCTGTCTTCTCCCAAATAATTTCAGATTCATACAGTGTATCACATACAACATTAATAAGGAACAAGAAATAACTTTTGTGCGCTGTGTTTGTTGACACCTACAGTTAAAAATTGCTCAACACTTTTACAGGGTTCTTTCAGTTCCTGACCTCTACATCTATGTTTAAATCTTGTATGCTGTAAGATTAGTGGAGGGGGGGAAAGGGAAGAATAGTGTGGTTAGACTGTTTGCAGAATGGGACTTGATTTTTAAAAATCATGTTTATACTTTAATAAAAGCCCTATGTGAATACATAATTAAGATATTCGATTCCCTTCAAGAGGAAGGAAGCAAATTTGGCCGCACAGCCATACTTGCGACAAAGATGTCCTTTTACAGAGCACATTTATTTACATTAAGTACACCCACATTTGGCCACTCTTGATGAATCTTGATTCACACATGCTCAGAAGAGATCTGTTGGCATTTGACAGTTTTGCACAAGACATCCTGTCCATGACTGTAAGAACTGAATGAGAATTTTTCTGCAATAAGAAATTTCTGTGGGTGCCCAGCACCAGAGAAACGTAAGTTCAAGCCGTCGGCAGCAGTGAGCCAGTGTTTTTCCCCATTTTCCCAAGTTTTTGCCTACTAACAGCAAGACAAAGAACGTGGAATTATTATCTCAAATGGAACAAAACACAGTTGGATAATACCAGAATCAAAGAACGAAGAAATCTTAATTCAGCCCCCATGGGTATAGGAATTACAATAATCCTTAACTAGGTGATCACATATTTTTCCTACAGAATTCTTGCCCTGATCAGTGAACATATTCAACATCTGTTTCTATCTGCTTCAATGTGTGGTCCTGCATATCCTAATTCTGCATTTCCTAAATTCTGAGCATTTTATTTCCTACCTTTTAAAATACTTCAAAGCAATGGTAGCAAATCCAAATGTAATAAAGCACATGTAGAAGCGGCAGAGTAAATAAAGCACTTTGTTTTGTGAATTCACTTGACAATAGCCCCAACCACAATAAACACTACCATAAAGAAAAAATAAAACACTAATTGGCACCTTGCTAGTAAGCACGGGAGAAAAGGTCAGGAGCTGAGTAGGTGATGGAGATTGAACCTCCACCCCCTTCTCATGCTTCAGAGAGGTTCTCCTAAAGTAGGGGCGACACTCACAGGCAAGCACCTCTACACTGTACTGAAAAATCTACGTTGTAGGAAAAAATGGGAAATAACAGCCTTAGCTGAGCAGCTTACTGCTTCTGCTTGGGTAAACTTGTACTGTATGGTTACTATCAAATCAAAGTAAAAGCAAGTAAGAGATTTTTGGACACCTGTGGCATTTTGGAGAAATCTGGTTATCCAGTTTTAAAGGCTCCTCCTGAACTGAAAAGTCCTCACACTTAACCAGAACTGCTAGCATATTAAACCCCCCCCCTAAAAAAAAACCACTTGCCAAAACAACACAAAAAGTAAATCCCCAAATCAAAGCAATAACAAAAAACACTCAGTTTTTTAATACGGCACAACAGGAATCCACCAAACAAGGAAGCCACGGAAGTAATTTGTCTCACTTGCAGAAGTAGCGCTAGATAAACATATGCTACCTAAATATTATTGTTTGCTACACTAGCACCCTATTTTAAAACCAAATTCTCTCAAGCAAGTCAAGATTTATTAGAATTACATTGTTTACACAGAACCTGGAAACCTAAATATGCCTTTTGATCCTCACACGCTGTAAAAGGAAAAAGAAAAAAAAAGTGCCTTTTAGCTGCACACACTCAAGCAGGAAAATTACAGCCTCGCATTTTCAACGCTACAGTTAATGCTGTGTCAGCACCTCCATCAAACCTCGCTCCGCAACAGTTTATAAAAAAAAAAGAAAAGTTCACTCCAAGCCGAAACTTGGCACATAGAGCCCCAGAAAGAAAAGCGGGGGGAGGACAAGAGCAAGAAACCCGAAGCTCAGGGGTGCGGGTAGAGACGGAGGCAGCTCCGCCGCACGTCCGGACCAGTGTCAAAACCCTGCC
>NW_009734447.1:0-475 GCF_000703405.1 Apaloderma vittatum | reverse complement strand
GGATGATTCTGTGATTCTGTGATTCTATGTCTGCAGCGTAGGACCCTTAGCTTGAATTAGGTGCAAAGGATGAGAAATCCTCCAGCACATGGCTCTGCAAATGCCACAAACCCATTTGGAAGGACTTTCCGCCATAATCTCTCTGTAGACAGATTATTCAGAATGTTTTCTGGAGCTGAAGAAGAACCCCAGCAAACCATCCTAAATATCCTTTGGGGCTGCCAGCACCCATTGCCAGTGCCTGGACATCGTTCCCAGGGATGTGCTGGAAGAGCAGGGGACTGGGTAAAGCCAGTGGGGCTCTCCCCAGGTACCAGATGGTCTCAAGTCCCTCTGGGATCAGCCCTGGCTGCGGGACTGAGCAGAGGGGAGTGCCCTTCCTCCAGTTTCTGCACCCATCCCTCTCCTGAGATAAACGAAACACAGTTGAGGACTGGGGGAAAGTTGTCAACTTTTATTGGCCTCAGAAAGCACT
>NW_009734446.1:0-5656 GCF_000703405.1 Apaloderma vittatum | reverse complement strand
TTAACATTATTTCAAAAGTATATTAAAACCCAAAAAATGTCTGCCTACATCATTAACATTATTTCAAAAGTATATTAAAACCCAAAAAATGTCTGCCTACATCATCTAACCCATATGAGTCACTTCTATCCTATAAATCAAACATGTAGGAGCTTGGTCTGTTTCAGCCCCAACAGCTAATGTAGTTTTCAGGAAAATTCTAACATTGCAATACTGCAGAAAGTAACATCTGTTTTATGACTGCAACTGAAGAGCGTAGGCATAAACATCTCAAAACACAATTAACTACCACTGTCAGGAGTGAAGTACGCTCAGAGCATGACCCAACAGTTTTATATGCAGTCACTTCAATACCCAGCTGGCTGAGGAATCTCATTACAACAACCATAAAGCCGACTACAGACACCTCAGCAGGCATTGAGGCAGCAAGGTCACTGCCTGGGAGCCCCCACCAGCTTCCAAATTCATTTTTCTGCCACGCATTACATGTTGGGGAACACAGCACCTGGGCACACAGTCTGTAGGGTTCCAGGCAGATAGAGAAGAACAGGCAGGTGTAACTGCCCCTGTGGTTAGGACCTCTGACAGCAAAACACAAGAGCAAGAAGGTAATTTTTCCTCATCAGCAGCAAAAAGCATGTACAGTTTCTGCCAAAGTATTTCGCTTCCAAAAGCTGCACTGCTGAGAGGTATCTAGCTGAATTGTAAAATACATGCTCTAAGGCTTTCTGGGTTTTGGTGTTGTTTTGTTATGTGTTTTTTTTTTGTTCTGCAAAAATGAACGACAGGCATGGAGTAAAGAGTGAAACCTGAGCAAACAGTCCTTTGAGAAGAGCCCAGGGACTTTCGTTTGCTCGCTATGTCACAAACACGGATGTAAAGTAACTGCACACTGCAGTCTGTGCACAAGTCTTTCAGTCCAAGCTCACCTGTAAGTGTGCAATCGTCTTCCCAAAAGCTTTTCTTTGCTTCACGTTTTTTCTCTAGAAAAAACAAGACGTACAAAAAGCCACAACTTGGTGTTTTAGACTTCCTGATAATGTTGAAAAACAGAAATTAAGTACAGAGAAATTACTTCTAGCAGCATTGAAACCACCTGATGCATCACGCTGGACCTGTTCACATGTGCATCTATTTCTCTAAAGCAGTAAAAGTTTTCCTTTCATCAGCTTTTGTATTTATTCACACTGTAACTTCAAATAAACATGATTCCTACCAGATGAGGCAAATACAAAGTCATAGTTTTGACAAAGCACAGTCACATTTCTAGAAACTACATTGTTCTTCCAAGTAATTCTAAAACTTTGTAAACTAAGTCATAAACCATTATTTCCACTAGCGAGGTATTTTGGCAACTAAACAATTCCTTTACTTTGTTATATGGACAAAGAAAAAGTTCCTTATATTTTAATATGTTTCTACTGGTAGAGAGCTAGAACAGCAGTGCCTGCTTGTTTCTTTAAAGAGAATGCCAAATGCATCAGAGATCTCCAAGCTCTATTTAATTTACTAAGCAAAAGTGGTTCCATGCCAGAAGTATACAAGAAAATTGTGATATGTTCTTTTAAATACACTACCCTCACGTTCTTCAATAGCTGGGCTGTTGATTAAAGAGATCTGCTTCTGAGCTGGTGGGATATCAACATTTTTACCAATGCCCAAAGAACTGCACTTTTAGCGCTGTGCACTTCAGTTAAAAAGCAGCAGCATCAATGCAACCCTGCCTACAGGCATCCCAATTCTAAGCCAAAGGTTGCTCCCCACCACAAATAATCTTCAGCACTAAGGAAGGTTCTTGCAATGACATTTTCTTCCGTATTCTTCCTACAGACAGCAAATGCATGTCTTACCTGAGGGAGATCTGCCATGAGATAACAGAAGCCTTTGTTCTCTTTTCCAAGCCAGGCACTGGCTGGCAACCACACATCTTCGAAAAACAGCTCCGCTGTGTCCTAGAAGGATTTTAAATGCAACAGTTTATAGCCTGACATTCTCATCTCTTCATGCCACTTCTTTTGCCTCATTTTTTTCTTGCTATTGCATACTTAAACTTGAAATCATAGAATCATTTAGGTTGCAAGTGTCCTCCAGAGGTCATCTAGTTACAGCAGCTCCAACAAATCAAGCAGCTGAGACCCTTGTCCAGTTACACTTCCCAAAGCTCTAAAGATGAAAGCTCTGAAAGATCTCTGGGCCCGCTTTCCCATATCTGATCATTTTTATGGTGAATTTTTTTTTGTTCTTAATACCGACTTGGAATTTTCCTTATTGTGATTTGTGTTCCTTGCCACTCTCCCTTTCACTGTGCTCCCCCCGAGAAGAATCAGACTCCACCATCTCTACAGCCAACTGTCAGTCACGTAAAGACACCAGTAAGACCCAATCTTTTGAGGCTTCTTTGGAGTCAAGGAACCCAACTTTCTCATCTTCTTCTTGCATACCACAATGCTTCAAACTTCCATGGGCAAACTCAGCATATATACTTTGTATGTATATTGTTTGTGCATATTTATAAAGCCTAAGAATTACAATAGCACCACAGTTTTGTTTTATATTTATTTAGCTAATGCCAGGCATTCAGTGGTTTTAGACCTCCTCCAAGTCATTACATGTTAGGGGTTGTCTGAACTCACTTGAGCTTTCAGGCCAATTTTGTTCAGTTTGCGTCCTTTGATGAAACCTTTTGTTCCATTTTCAACCAGAAAAAGGCTGATCCCATGAGCAGGAGATCGGGCCTCCTGGTTTGTAACCACAACCACGATCACTACATCACTCATTCAACCATTCGTGATGAACACCTGTAGAAAAAAGCAACTTGAAATAAAGCAACAAGCTAGGTGGATACAAGCTGGAGGACACCATCAAGCAACACAAACAAAAATTGCATTGACACTTTCACAGATGACCTGGGAGGCAAGGTTTAAGTGGTCAGAAGAATTTTAAGCTTTAAGCTTTCTGAATTAAATGTTTTGGAAAAAACTTCTATTGAAGTATGAATTAATTTGAGAAGTGTTGTGTGAGTCCGAGGTGTGAAGTTAAAGAATGCACAGATCTGTTTCTATTGTCTGTCCCATGATAAAGAAGGAATATGGCATCAAATGTAAATACTAAATGAACACAGAGGTTCTCTTTTCTAGAAATTACCTTAGCAAGGTATAGCATGCAAAATTATCAATGGTTTCTTGTCACAATTGCTTATCATAATCCTGTAGGACAACTCATGAACTTGCCAAAGTGATCCATCTTAACTCTGGCAAAAACAAAAATGAGCTATCTGGCCAGACTGGCTTCAGCTGCGCAGCATGAGCAAGTATCCTTCCGAGGACCTGTACATACACATTTGTCTGCACACATTCTCATCCCTTAAAATTCTGCTAAGGTCAGAAGTCTCTATCAGAACCATGCTATCAGCAGGAGTACAAAAGATGAGGGGGAGAAAGAAGATTAAGACATTCCGTAGCTTTAAAAGAAACTCTCCCGAAACCACACTTTCATTTGAACACAGTTTCAGCCTTCCTGCTTTTTTATTATAGCAGTGAAAGAAGTTAATACCATCACTTTGCAACAGCTTCACAACATACACAGAGCCTCTTACACTGTTGGGTGTTTTCTTACAAAACCAGCAGACTCCCAAACAAAGATTTCACAGCTTGGGACTTATGTTGCACTGTGGCAACAGAGGTGTTGACTCAGGCCACAGAAGACTTCACAGTGGTAGTTATATACATTTTGTTGTTCAATCTCAGTCTTAAAAATCAGCTCTGGTCCTGCTTACACTATGCAGGACTTTTCCCACTCCTCATTTTCTCACCAGGGTAAGGGGAAGCAGACCTTATCATAGGGTTATTAAAAAAGCAATGTCTTAAGTCCTATGGGGAAAAAAAACCCAAACACATCAAAAAACAAATCCAACATAACCCACATAAAAAAAAAAGTGAAAGGACCAGGGGGAGATAATAACAGCACTGTACATGCTTCACTATCTAAATCCATTCAGTTCCCAAAGCCTATGAGCAGTATCTCTATCTGTTCACTTACCTTACTCCCATTAAGAATCCAGTCACTTCCATCCTTTTTTGCGTACGTTCGTATTCCCTGCAAGTCACTAAAGTGAAATGCAAAAGGTCTTTCAAGAAACTATTCCAGAAGCTGCAATTTGTATTTTTAATTCTACCCAGCATAAAATAACATACATTTTATAATGTCCAGGTACAGGCTCAGTGAAAACACATACAGAGGATAGTGACACATGGTGAAACAGCTTAGAGCATAACACGGAAACCACAAGCACGTTGTGGAAAAGGATGATAAACCTATGGAATCATACAAAAGAACGAGGTCCCATTTTAACATATATTCTCATGGAAGGTGGTGTAATACAAGCACTGACACCAACAGGTCAACACATCCTTATGTCAGCACACCTCAGATGACAAACGCAGGACAAAACCTCACCCTCTAAGCAGGCTCAACCCTGGTAAGGAGGCTCTGTAAAAAGCCACTGGCAACATCTACCCTTTGTAGAAGCCTGCCACCAACAGGTTCTGCTCTTCACCTGTCCCTGTTCTGTAAGCCCGCCAGGTCAGCTGTGTCTACTCCAAACACATGCTGTCTGCCCTTCAGTAACGATGGGCAAGGAGAGATATTCCTCTGCTTGAAAGGATTCAGAGGAAAGAAAATAAGGCATTCTGTTCTACAACAAAAACTGGTAGCCAAGTCAAGCCCTCTTTACTGACGTGCATAGTTCTCTTCCAACAACATTTCATATTAAAAGTATATTCACATGACAAGCAACTTAGTGACTATATATTTGGACTATAAATGCAAATACAAACAAAGTTGCTCACAGTGGGAGAAGTTTCAAGTATCTTTAAATGACAAGGCTGCAATAAAGTAATCTATAACTAATATTTTTTTTGCAGTACTACCTAATACAGGCTACTGTCTAGTCACCGAGATACCCCTAAAAACAGCAGGGTCAGGAATTTTTCTACTGAGAACATTTTGTGGTGTCTACTGATTTAAAACCATTGTTTTAATACTTAACTTACCTGCCAGCCCCGGGTTCTGTCATGGCAATAGCTTATAGCTTCAATACACTTGCCTGCAATCATTTCAGGGATAAAGCGCTTAATTTGTTCTTCAGAGCCATAGTTTGCGATGTAGGGCATCACTATATTGGAATGAAGGCTGAATCCTGGGCCAGTACAGTTAACATACATCCTTGTGGAGAAGGGGAAAAAAAAAAAAATCAAAACAGAAGTGCTAAAAAGGTTTAAACATCGAATTTTACACAGTTACAACAATGAAAAAACCCTCACCACACGTAAGTCTTGGGTATAATTTGAGCTTGTGGCAGTTGTACTGTTATTTATAGAAGGGACTTTCACAGCCAAATGAGTGTATTAACCTTCCAGACTAACTAAAATGCCTCCCCCAGCCACAAAGTACTATCAGCGGAGTACAAGGACATTTGTTACTTAAACATCCAGAATAATTCGAACAGAAGGGATTTACATATGTCTATACTACCGCTTCAGTGATAAAGATAACACCATTTTCTGGAAGCAAATATCTTACGGGAAAAACATAGTGTCTTGATAATATCACTTAAATTCTTCCTGTAGCATCTCGTACTTACTGCTCCTCCCAGACC
>NW_009734445.1:0-3559 GCF_000703405.1 Apaloderma vittatum | reverse complement strand
CCTTCCTCCCTGCTCGTCTAACAGAAGCTGCTGGACAGACCACAGCCAGGGCACACAGACATGGAAGTGATGAGGGAAAGATGCTTTGGAAGCAAGTATTTACACATAATTACATACTAATTTTATCTATACATAAAGCCCCAAAATTATTTTCATCTCTTGTGCTGATTTCAAATGCAATTTCTGACTGGAATTTCATTTTAGTCGAGGATAGTTTTTCTTCTACAACTTCATTTGTTTCAGATAGCTTTTTAATTGGAAACATAACCCAAAGCCATGCACCTTTGCAAAATCAACAAAAATATGAGGGAGTGACCAAGCACACACGTTGGGAGCCCAACGCAGACCCAAAGGGAACCCAAGCTATTTATCTTGAACAGCACACTAGTCAGTTTTCATGATGCCAAAACATTCTGAGGCTCTCCTGTGAAATAACAATCTTTCCTAAGAGCCAGCTGACACTTTCCAGCTCTCTTTGCTAAACGATAAGTGTATGATGGAGACTGTGCCTTCCTCCCTGCTCGTCTAACAGAAGCTGCAGTTTTGATGATGCCAAATCATTCTGAGAACAGTACTAAGGAAAACTCATCAAAATAAAGCAATTAGAGATGAGCCTTTCCTTTCTGAGGAGGTTCCATGAAGGGAGAGAGGGCCTGCAAGGTGAGGATACATGGAGTGACTTGGAGGCCAGGAAACCAAGAGTATGTTGACTGTGCCAATAAAAAGCTCTGTAGACAAAGAAATAGTCCAGAAAACTGCAGGAACCGTTGTATTTAAATGGTTAATTAGTCACAGATGAGACAAGTATGAGGGGATTATAAGTGAGGTAAACAAACATTTTAATAAAAGGAAGAAAGAAGATCAATTGTGTGGCTTCTGCCCATGTGTATTCAGAGTCACAAAAAGGAAAGTTATGTCCTGTGAAATTGGAAAGGCTATATCTGAAACTGATAAGCAGAATAGCTGAGATAATGAGATAGCAGCTGGTGGAGAATCCCTGCTATAAGGTGTTACTGAGGCCAAAGCCTTGGTCAAATTCAAAATAGGATTAAGTATTTAAATGACTAGTCAGCCAGACACTTGCTGTTACAGAAAAATGAGCAGAAATGATTTTGAACTAGAAGCTAGGCAGTGCCTGGGGACAGAGGAGATTCTACCACAGAAGTATCATTGTGTGCTTGGCTGCAGAGGGAAATTTCATCCTCATTTGAGGGTGATCTCACCCATTGGACTTGTCTAGAGGATATCTTGGCCTCATCCAGTTCTTTATCAAGGTGACAGGCTCGCATTTAATCAACTTGAAGAGCACAATTAGAGGGGCAGCTGTAGAAATTCATCTTCCTCCAAGACTGGAAGTTACAAAACTCATGAGAACAGGGTAAGGATTAACGAGAAAGATCTTAAGTAAGCCTCTGACAAAACGTTTGCTCCTTTTATTACTCAAGGTGGTGGCAGGTTGTTTCAGGTAGCTAATGGTACCACTGGGTAAAACAGAGGCAAATATATAAAAAGTAGGTCAGGGCTGGACTTCAACAGGGTCTGGAAAACTATTATACAAAAAAATTTGCCAGAGCGAAAGGTTTGAACAGGAGAGAGAAGGCAGGGGTGGTATCGTAGTACTGCACAACGACTTGTACAAACTTGGGTGCTAGAAGAATTTGCTAAGAGGTCACAAAAGCCGCTCTCTGCTGATACGAACCCAACTGCATCGAGCCAGATGTGCCAACAGCACTGGTTCAACCCTCAGGGCGTTCAGTCCCGTGCCATCCCGAAGGAGTAACTATGACTTGAGTGACACACACAGATAAGTCTCATTAAAACTTGGCCACACTGACAATCATTTCAGAAACACACTTCCCCTGGGCTTTACCTGCATGCTCCACAACCACAGAGGAGTCAGACGTGAGCGCAAAAGGCTGGTGGTGCCATCCACTGGAATCCACCACAGTCTTCAAAGTGTTGCAAAAGAAGATGCAATAGTGCATGGAGAAGCTTTTCTCTTTTGCTGAGATTTAGTCAAAGGGAAGCTCCCAAGATCAGCCACCCTCCGCTGTGTCCAGTGTCCATGGGCTGCGTGAAAGCAGCTGGCGGAAGCTGGTGAATAAGAGAAACAACCAAATGGGAAGCATGGGGACTACAGACAGGGACAGGAGAGCAGCTGCAGCTCTGAGTGTTGCTTTCAGGCAATCAAAGAATAAAAACAGAGGTTTCAAAACTGCTGGTTGTGAGGAGGGTAATCAGCTAGCTGCACTTTGGCTCCAGAGAGGCTTTTTCCACTGCACGATGTGATGTGTGCTGGCCAGAGCAGCAGGAAGGGAAAGGAGCTTTGTGTCATCCTGTGATGACACCTTCTGCTGACCAGCAGTAACCTGGGAGAGGTCTTTTCTGCTCTTGTTTGGGAAGAGAAGGGTGGCAAAGAGGCTGTGAGGGAGGGATGAGAAGGAGGTAAGGCTAAGCTAGAGAGAGGAAGGAATCTGGTAAGAGACTGGAAAAATGACGGCACTCGTCTGAAAAGTTACCAAAAAATAGCAAAGAAATCAAGGCTGGAAAGGAAATCAGGAGTGCCATGTGGTCCACTATCCTGCCCAAAGACAGGATCGTGGATATCCTGGCTAGGTTTAGCTATGCCGTGTTGCTGTCTGCATGTCCCCAGAAGGTCACTGCCATTGATGCAGTTCCTGTCAGGGTCACTCACATCAGCGGAAATATTGACTTCCCAAACTGGATTGAACCTAAAGGATCACACCTTTCATTTTTACCAGCAGACATTTATTCCAGTGGTTAGAGAATTAACAGCTTCTCTCCACTCAAGGCACAACCTGCATCCAGGAATGGGTCCTGTTAGAAGTTACAGCGTGAAGCTCTAACAGAGACTGAAATCTCATCCTCGCCAGACATCCCCAGAGATGAAACCATTTTGGATTTGATGTCAAAATGGTAGAAATAGAGATACAGTGAGGAAGTGTTTCTAGAGGCAACCAAATAGCAAGGCTCAAGAAATAAAAATGCATTAAGGAATCGTTTTGAACACAAATTCTAGCTATCCCCAAAAGCAGCTATGGACTTAAAATATGAAATATATCCTTGCACCTGACATCTAACTCCTCCCAGCCAGTCCATGCAGAGGGCTGGGCGACACAGCATGCAGCAATACATGAGCCCTTATTTTAGTCCTAATTTTGCTTTTTCTGGTATTACAGTATTAGCACCCAAATCTCACAGTGCGGCTCCAGGAGAAAACAAAAGGGGGGCGGGTTCCCCACCCTCTGTCCCTTGGGTGAGGAAACCCCCGCTCCAGAGAAGGCAGCCAGCAGAGTTATTTTTCGGCAGCCAGGCAATTTGGAGGAGGCAGCCCACAGCCCTCAGGGCGCTTGGGCAGGCAGAAAGGACTCGATGGGTGGGGATGTGGCCGTAGGGGTGTCACACCCATGCCAGGGAGTTCTCCCTGCACCGGCACGGCTCGACCCGTGGAGACAGCCGGGGCGGTCACATGCGGCAGGCGGGGAGAAGCGCAGAGAAAGGGGGAAGCGCTGAATAATTGAGGAGCTGCAGCGCCCTC
>NW_009734444.1:21162-22854 GCF_000703405.1 Apaloderma vittatum | reverse complement strand
CCCGCCTGGATGCCTTCCTGGGTAACATCGTATAGGTGTTCCTGCTCTGGTGGGGAGATTGGACTAGATGATCTTTTGAGGTCCCTTCCAGCCCCTAACATTCTGTGATTCTGTAATTGAAACAAGCAACAACAGTTTTCTACAGGTCACCATTTTCACTACATTACTATAAACTGAATACCACAAACAATCAGAATGACTAAGATTAAAAATTCCATCCCAGAAGGTAGATTTTTTTTTTTTAATTATGATCACTAAATGATACAGCTGTCTGTCATAACTTTTTCCCTGTCATCAACAGGGAAAAAAAGAAATCTTACAAAGGAAGGCAATTATAACATTCACTCTGACAGCAAAATGATTCTTGTAATCATTCTCAGAAGTAATAGTGCAAGACAAAACTTTAACTTTGGAAGTATTACTCTGATTTGATTCATTAAATAACAACAGAATGTTACCCTCTGGTCTAGGTGGCAATGGATCTTCATATAAAATCTTTTCAATTAACTCAGAAAAACTGTCCGAGAAGAATGGTGGCCTTCCTACAAACAGAGAGAAGTGTATTTCACAGATTAGACAAACTTCAGAGAGGCTGTCAGGTGCAATGATATACTAAAATCTCATTTTCCTGAGGATATATCCTAAGAAATAAACACCGTCAAACCACAACCCATATTTCCATTAAAACAGGTATTAAATAGATACACAAACTTACAACCTGAGAACATTTCATAAAGTAAACATCCCAAGGACCACAGATCACTGGCTTTGGAGAAGTCTTCGCCCTTTATTACTTCTGGAGCTGTGTATAATGGAGAACCTACAAAACACAGCATGTATGATGCACTTGGATTATTCATTCCACATTTATCCTGCTTAATACTTCAAATTTCGTCACCACACTGCAGCAAGTTTAGGATTATCTTCACTTTCTATAAGAAAACTGAGATATGAACCAGAAGCAGTTTCAAAGGAACTTCTCTCCTGTACTTTTGCTGAATTAGGTTAGATTATATATACACTCTTCCATTGGTTTCTTTCACTTCTGTTAACCAAGCTGGCTTGTGCTACATTTTTCTAACATGGTGATTATTGCAAAGAATGTTTTGATAAGCCTTGACATCTTCCAGAACCAAGCAAATTGAGCAGAACAGTACACAAACATACTTCTCTTGTAACAGAAATAATTACGTTACATCAGGTTTTGTTGTTTGTGTTTTTTTCTAAACCTATCCCAAAATATAAATCTTCATGAAATTAAAAATCTGTTACTAAAACAAGGCAGCCAGCCAACTGGGTCATTGATCTAAACTAGTTATAGCTATTTTCACAGTAAAACACTATGAAGATATCACATATCAAACTATAGCAGCTTATCCACAAGCCCCCTTTGTCTTGATGTAGAAAAAGAAATACGCAGTTCTTATTTCTACAGTAGCTCCCACCATTCCTACCTGAACACTAAATTATTCTCAAAAATCTCTAAAAAACACAAATACACAACGTCAGGAAAAGTGTCAATTCTACAGTCCTTTAAAAGTTTACTTTGGATACTTTTGTTCTTGGATTTTATTTAAGTGGCAAAAGGTCATTAACTATTCACATCAAAACAGCTGTTCTGAAAGGCAACAGGAAAGAGATTAGATTTTTATTTCTTCCTGAATAAAAATCTGTTCTTGGTCTTAGTATTTC
>NW_009734444.1:12841-21131 GCF_000703405.1 Apaloderma vittatum | reverse complement strand
TCAGCAGGAGACAGCAAAGTATTAAGAAAGCTCTCTTTGTTCCCATAAAATATTGCCAAGCATTCCATCACTCCCACAAACAGCAACCATTATATCACATTGTTATCTTGGAAATAAAAGTCTGTATGATGCCCTGAGATGATCACTAATAAAAGATTCAGAAGATTAAAAAACAGTTTGTTTCTTTCTTATTCAACGAAAAAAAATAAGATCGTATTTGCATCCTAAAGGATATTTGCATTCTAAAGCACAACAAATGCAGAGCGGTGCAAAGTTTCCCCTAAAAGCAGCAGCAACTGTGTGGTATTCACTACATGTTGTGTACACATTTAACATGAAATTAACAAAATTTAGTTCTAAATCTCACAGAGAGCATGTGCAGCACAGACCTTTTAAAAGTCTGTAACTAGTTTCATAGCTCAAATTTTTCTGAGACAAAACAGGCCCAATTTTCAATCAAATTATCGCTCACAATATCAGTTATTTCTTAAATCCTCAGTTACTACTTTATACCTATAGTACAAAAGGTTGTAAATAAGTGATTCTTTTTGCTACTTCCTTTAAATTTTAAGTACACTGTGCTATATCAACTAAATAACAAAAATACAGTTTCATCAGTTAGGAAAACCAGTTCCACTCTGAACTTCCCAAGTTTTAGTGATCTTCCATAGTTTTCATCAAATAGCAATTAATAACTAAGTCTCCTCAGCAAAGTCAAGCCAAGAATTAATAATTTAATTATATGTTTTCTACAAAGAAAAAAAAAATCAAGAACAGTTTATTAAAAAAAACTCAAAACTTAGTTTGCACATTAAACTGTACTGTAGGGATTTGATGTCAAGCTGCAAAACAAATTTTAGATAAGCCACTTCCAGTTACATTACACTGAAAGTTGGTTATACAAGTATATTACACTCTATAATGTTCAATCCAAAAAAGAACATCAAGTCTATTGCAAAAAGCAGGAAAGGTAAGGAATTGACAGTGTCACACATTTTATGATATAGAAGGATATTTTTTCCAGGATATTTTTATACGGGCTTTGTGAAACTTGCAATTATTACCATTTAACCACACAGTTTCTTTTCTTTCTACTTGCAGGTGTTGCTCCCCCTGTAAGTTGTGATCTCTCTGAACAATCCTCCTTAAGAGCTAAATTTTGGGGTTATATGCAGGATATGTTAAATCTGCTTACAGAAAACATGCAGACCATGCTTTCCATCGCAAAGACACAGATAAATACATTATTCTTTACAAATGGCAACACAACAGAATTATTCATTTTCTCTAGAAATGTAGTCATCCCCCACAGAATGATCAACTATTTTATTTCAAGGTCTCCTCTCCAAATTACTTCAAACAAAGCCTTTTTTCCAACTTGCATTTCGTCCCTTCGGTATAAGTTTGTCCAATAAAAGAATCATACCTTGAAATCTATTTTTCAGGTATCTTTGTGGAGTGCTTTCACTGACATCTCTTTCACTTTCCTCAGATCCAACTAATGCAAAAAATTCTTCCAAGTTTTCACCAGCCACTTTAGCCAAGCAAAAATTACTGAATTTCAGAGTGCCAGGCCCTTCCAGCAGAATCTAGGAGAATAAATGAAATTCAACATACAATTATCATATAGTCAGACAGATGGCTCGTGAAATTTCCAACATAAGCACAAAACAATTGTGATTTTTTTTCCACTAATCTGAAATCATTTAAGTACATAGAGATGATGACTATAACTGAAAATAGGGAGAAACTTTTCTTACAAGTTATTGCCAACATTGCCAAATTACAAAATTTCACAATAGAACCACTAAAAGGTTTAATATGCACTTTTGTTTACTCATTATTAAACTTAAATGAACAATGTTACTACAGAAAAGTAAAAGTAGAGTAAAACTTCATAGAAATACAAAAGTGTAGTAAAAAGAAACATCACTTCATCTGAGGAAAGTAGTGCATTTTCCAAACTTTATTTAGCAGAAAACTCCAAAGACTTAGGCTAATGGTGATGAGAGCTTTCTCCGAGCAGTCAATGCTAGATTTTGCAATTAAAATTTTCATTATTCCAAAAATCATTGCCAGATGGAGGGGAGGGAGGGGGGAAAAACGTCTTACTTAAGCACTCTATTCTGTGTTCAAAGCAGTAATTCAAAGCAACACTCTTTGGAAGAACATAGTCATCTCCACTATATTCATATTTTTTTAGTGTTTTTGGACTTAAAAATGACAAAAAGTAAGTATAATTGTGGAAAAATCTACAGAAAACTGAGAGAAGGGCAACTTGATCACTCAGAGATCAAGATCAAAAGGAATTACTGTTAAGCAAGAAGTTTTGCTTATAGTTATATTCTGGAAACTATATAAATTAAAAACAAACATGGACTTCGACAAAACTACACATTGGTTCCACACATATACTCAAAATCAGGAACTATCTAAAGAGTAAGATGGTTATTTAACTGTCATTGGGAAACAACAGAGAAGATTCTTAAATAGAGTTTAGTTAACTTTACTCCCTCATTAGCATTTTCTATGACTTCAAGACATTCTGTAGCATGATATTAGTGCATAACAAAGGCATACATCCGAGGACAGACCTAAAATCCTTCACTAAGTCAAGCCAGTACACCAAATCAGAAAGAATCTACCATATTGTATCAAATACACTACAGAAATAAATCAATTGCATCATAAATTAGTCAAGATATAGACTTTTCTCTTTGTCTTCACACGTATTATAAAGCTTGGTTGGCCTCTAATCTGAGGTAATCCTCTTCCAAACAGTAAAACAGAAAAAACCCTCAACTAATTAAATGTCCACAGCATACAAAGTAACATGCAGTGGCCTCTGTAAATAATACTCCTTCTTACCTTTCCAGGTGTCAGTTCACAGAAGATAATTCCAAGCTGATGAATGTGGTATAAACCACTAATCAAATCTACACCAAATTCTCTCACTACGTCTTCAGGTAGATGTTCATCTTGAGCAATAACAGATTCTAGAGAACCACCTGAAATACATTTACATACAGTCAGCAAATGCATATAAAGAAAATGTCATACAAATAATTCCCAAAGACGTGATAGAAACTGCTTCAAAACATGTCAATCAAAAATCATTATCAGTAGATATCAAGAAATATTTCTTGATATTATCTAATAGTTAAAAAAAATAAGAAAATAAAACCTATTTCCAATACTGTGACAAAAAAATACTAATTTTAACTACAATTAAATTGAGCGCATGACTTCAAAATTACTTCAGAATATTGATTTATTTTACAAAGGAAACACAAGGCAAAAAAGAAACCCAGAAACTGTGTCACATCACCATGGAATTGTACCCAATGGGTTTATTCAAATTCCTTAATCAGATCCAGCTTCATGAGTTAAAAGAATAAACAAGACCAAGAGCAGGCTATAAACTTCCGAGTGCCAAAGCTAAGGACAGGCCATTTCCTACTGAATTCACAGGGAACAGGAAATAGATTACACCTACAAAGCCCTTCAAACAACCCTCACTTATCTACTCTATCACTTGTGGGACCTTCCCAGCCTTCACATTCACCCTCTACACTTCTCCCTGCTGATGGTTACCATTTCTCTTGCAAAATCTCTCTCCTTTCCCCACCATCTGCTTCCTCACACCCCACATTGATTCTCAGGGCTGCTCTCAGACTCATCCCATTTGAGCCATTCTCTTCCTAACTGTTCATCAGACTTGGACTTTTCCTCATCTCCTTTCTCCACAAACCCTTTACTCCATTTCTCCTCCTTCCTGTCCCAGTCTCCCATCCTAAACTCCACATTCCCACCTCCCCCAAAATCCACTTACTCACTCCCATTTGGTCCTTGACTACTCCTGCACCAAACACATTTCCCTGAGACCACAGCTTCTATTTAATAGGTTATCATTTTTATCATTTATATCTTAGCTAGATTATACAGATTAAAAAAAAAACCAAAACAAAAAAACCACCCTACAGAAGAAAGAGACACAAATTTAAGTCTCTGAATTAAAACAGGGATTAGGAGTGCTTTTCATAGAAAAGGATACTAGATCTTTTATCCAAATCATGTAATAGATTGTTGTAGGCTTTTTTCCCTTTGGTCAGTAACTTCTTTTGGAGAACAGCAAAGGTCTGTCATCATAGTATTGAATCTTAATTTTTTTTTCTTTCTAAGCCTTTTTTTTTTTTTTTACACTGTTTAGTCAATCAGTCATTCCTTTAAATGCAAACCTGTATTAGATAGCTATAGTAAAGATAGTCCATCATGTTTAATTACTAGGTTTTATAATGTAATTTAGAGGATTACATAAATAGAATTCCATAATATGATCAAACACATAGATAAAACCCCCCCACAACCAAGCAACATGGAAGTATGCTGCATCTGATAATAGAAACTCACTTTGTCACCTTGAGACAAGTGACAGATCTTCCATATTTCAAAAGCAGCTTTCAAAGCTCTACAAAATTAATAAGCTAGCTTCAAGACATTCTCCTTGCAGCAAATTGCAGTACTGCAAGGTAAAAGTATATGATAATTGTTCAAACCACACTTAACAAAATGCTGCCTGTCTAATCACTAAAAGCATGAACCCACAAGTCAGACTTTAACAGATTGATGAGAAACTACCAAAACTCAGAGAATCAATGCAATTTTGGGTTCCCAGAGCTCCCAAATTAATGTCTTAACACAGAAGTCAAAATGCTTCTACTGAACACGAAGAAAACTTAAAATATTTACTATTAGCTCTGTAACTTCCCATTGATTAAAAAAAAAATCATGTCAATAATATTAAGTCATTTGTACTTTATAACTTCATTCTCTCGTTACTCTTCACTGTTGTCTGCTAGAAAATGAAGGGAACACCAAAGCTGCCAGTCCTTAGAAAATTTCTCAAGTAACTTTTATTTAATTACCTTTCAAATCTTCACATTTTTAAGTTCCCCTGTTAGACCTATCTCTTCAGCTACTGAAAACCAGCATTCTCTCACATCAGTTAACACTTAACATACACATACAGTGAAAGGAGGAGAAATATTATTTCAATTTATTTCTAAAAATGTTCCCGAAAGCAAAACATTTAAATATGTGAATAGGCTTCTCAAGTTCAGATAGTTACTAAGCTTTTTCAAAGATCTTAGTATTTCGTCTAGAGAAACTATTACAAGAAATATCTTTCAAATACATTCAAAAGGTAAACATTTATAGAGTATCTCACCTGTGCATAATTCCATTACAAGCCAGAGATGGTTGCTTGTTTCATACCATTCATGAAATGTCACTATATTCTTGTGTCTGATTTCATGAGTCAGGCGAACCTAGAACAAAGTTTTTAACATACTTAACTGGAAAAATTTAAGCAGAAGCAAAATTTATCTACAGGAAAAATGAAGTATTTTAAATGTCTATTTACATCAGTACTTTTCCAGTTTGGCATATATGCCAATGCCCGTAGCATGGGAAATAAACAGGAGAAATTGTACACCAGGGAAACCATGATATGATTGCTATCACAGAAACATGGTGGGATGATTTGCGTAGTTGGAGTGCCACAAGGAATGGCTATGGGCTCTTTAGAAGAGATAGGCAAGGAATGGGAGGTGGTGGGGTAGCGTTATATGTTAAGGAGTGCTTTGACTGCCTAGAATTCAATGTTAGGCACACCAAGGTGGAGTGTTTATGGGTAAGGATATAAAGGAGAAGGCCAATGAGGCTGATATCCTAGTGGGAGTCTGCTACAGACCACCTGACCAGAATAAAGACACTGATGAGGCATTCTTTCAACAACTTAAGAGATGTCTCACATTCACTAGTCCTGGTTCTCATGGGAGACTTCAATTTACCAGACGTCTGCTGGAAGTACAACACAGCAGAAAGAGGACAGTCCAGGAGGTTTCTAGAATGTATGGATGACAACTTCCTGTTGCAGCTGGTCAGTGAGCCTACTTGGGTAGTGCCCTGCTAGACCTGCTGTTCACGAACCGGGAAGTGCTGGTGGAAGATGTGGTGGTCAGAGATCGCCTTGGCCACAGCGACCATGATATGATAGAATTTTCAATATGTGGTGAAGTTGGGAGGGTCATCAACAAAACCTCTACCTTGGACTTCCAGAGGGCTGACTTTGGACTATTCAGGATGCTGGTTCAAAGAATCTCTTCGGAATCAGCCCTTAAAAACATAGGGGCCCAGGAAGGTTGGGCTTACTTTAAGAATGAAATTATGAAGGCACAAGAGCTAACTGTCTCTATGCGCTGTAAAATGAGCCGTTGGGGAAGAAGACCAATGCAGTTGAAAAGGGAGCTTTTGCAAGAACTCAGAGGAAAAAAAAAAAGAGTGTATCAACTCTGGAAAAAGGGGCAGGTGAATCAGGAAACGTTTAAGGATATTGTAAGGGAATGCAGAAAGAGAATTACAGAAGTGAAAGCTCAATTAGAACCTAATTTGGCCATCTCTGTAAAGGATAGCAAAAAGTGCTTTTATAAATACATTAATAACAAAAGGAGGGTCAGGGAAAATCTCCATTCCTCATTGGATGAGGGGGGAAACATAATAACAGAAGATAAGGAAAAGGTTGAGGTACTTAATACCTTCTTTGCCTCAGTCTTTAACAAGAAGACTGGCTGTCCTCAGGGCAACTGGGCTCCTGAGTTCCTAAACAGGGATGGGGAAGAGAATAACCCTCCTATAATCCAGGAGGAAGTAGCAGTTAGCGACCTTCTGTGCCACTTAGATCGCAACAAGTCCATGGGTGTGGACGGGATTCATCCTTGGGTGCTGAGGGAGCTGGCAGAAGAACTGGCTAAGCCGCTCCCTGGCTAACTGGGGAGGTCCCAGATGACTGGAGGTTGGCCAGCATGACACCCATCCATAAGAAGGGCCAGAAGGAGGATCCAGGGAACTATAGGCCTGTCAGCCTGACAAGGTTATGTAGTGGATCATCCTGAGTGCCATCAAGCGGCATGTAGAAGACATGCTGGGGTAAAGCCCAGCCAGCATGGGTTTAGGAAAGGAAGGTCCTGTCTGACCAGTCTCATCTCCTTCTATGACTGGGTGACCCACCCAGTAGATGAGGGGAAGGCTGTGGATGTGGTCTACCTCGATTTCAGCAAAGCCTTTGACACAGTCTCCCACAGCATCCTCCTGGAAAAGCTGGCAGCCCACAGCTCGTACAGATGCACCCTTTGCTGGGTGAAAAAATGATTAGATGACCAGGCCCAGAGAATGGTGGTGAATGGTGCCGCATCCATTTGGCGTCCAGTGACCAGTGGAACCCACCAGGGATCAGTACTGGGCCCAGTCCTGTTCCACATCTTTACTGATGATCTGAATGAGGGGATTGAGTCTACCCTTATCGAGTTTGCAGATGACACCAAGCTGGGAGGGAGTGTCGATCTGCTGGAGGGTAGGAAGGCACTGCAGAGGGACCTGGATAGGCTGGGTTGATGGGCCGAGGCCAACAGGATGAAGTTCAACAAGACCAAGTGCATGGTCCTACAACTTGGCCACAATAACTCCCTGCAGCTGTACTGACAGATACATAAGAGAAAAAAGAGAAATGAGAGGGAATGTGAGGTCTCTCGAGAAGGATATAGGTGACCTGGTTACTGAGGACATGGAGAAGGCTGAAATATTCAACAACTTTTTTGCCTCAGTCTTCACTGGTAACCACTCAAACCACACCACCCAAATCACAGAGAGTGTTGGCTGGGTCTGGGAGAGCAAAGAACCACCCAGGGTAGGAGCAGATCAGGTCCAGGAACACCTAGAGAACCTGAAGGTGCACAAGTCCATGAGACCTGATGAGATACATCCACAGGTCCTGAAGGAACTGGCGGGTGAAGTTGCCAGGCTACTAGCCATCATATCTGAGAGCTCCTGGCAGTCTGGTGAGTTTCCCACAGATTGGAAAAGGGGAACATAACCCCCATCTTTAAAAAAGGAACTAAAGACAACCTGGGGAACTACAGACCAGTCAGCCTTACCTCTGTGCCAGGTACAATCATGGAACAGATTCTCCTGGTAGCTGTATTAAGGCACATAAAAAGTAATCAAGTGGTTGGTGACAGCCAACACGGCTTCACCAGGGGCAAGTCACCAATTTAGTGGCCGTCTATGACAAAGCTACAACGCTGGTTGACATGGGAAAAGCAAAGGATGTCATTTTCCTGGACTTGTGCAAGGCGTGTGACACTGTCCCACATGACACCCTTGTCTCCAAAACGGAGAGACACGGATTTGACAGATGGACCACTCGGAGGATAAAGAACTGGCTGGGTGGTCT
>NW_009734444.1:11563-12318 GCF_000703405.1 Apaloderma vittatum | reverse complement strand
GGTGCCCCCACCATAAGAGGGATGTGGATCTGTTGGAGCATGTTCAGAGGAGGCCCCAAGGATGATCCAGGGGCTGGAGCACCTCTGCTACGAAGACAGGCTGCGAGAGCTGGGATTTTCCAGCCTCAACAATTCTGTGATTCTCTGAAAGTATTATATGTTTAAAACTTTGCCAAGATTTTACAAAACAGAATACATTTGCCTTAAATGCCGTTCTTTCATCAAAAATATTTCCTCTTGGTAAATAAGAAATTGATTATTTACTGGAAGGTATTACGACCACTGGATCTCCACAGCTACTAATCAAATAAAGCGAACCACTACATACGAGGAACTCTTTTTACAAGCCCTGCAATACATACCAAACAGAAAGCCTGCAAACATGGGGTTATGTATGTAATTTAAACAACAATAAAAACAGATGAAGACATAACTGCATTAAAATAAGACTCTATTTAAAGTATATTAATATAAGATTTTAATATTTTAAACTGTGACAGAAATAAAAAAATCTTAAGACCTAAATAGTGACAAACTGTGCAAAGAAGCATATGTTATTTTTCTTTTCCATTACCTATGCCACAATGATTTTGTAAGATGTATCTTTCACCAGATTTAGCAGGAAAAAAAAAACAACAAAAAAAACCAAGCAACTTACCCAGTTAGTAATTTCAGCTCGTTTACATTTATCAGTGCAAAGGACAGCAACAAAATTAATTGTTCCTTTTCTTCTCCCTTTATAAACAACTGTCTTA
>NW_009734444.1:10085-11532 GCF_000703405.1 Apaloderma vittatum | reverse complement strand
TCCGATCTCCTCATACAGAATAAAGTTCTCCATACTCAGCGATGCTTTACAGCCAAAGTATTGGAAACATTGTATTAGTCTCAAAAAAACCTTTAAAGGAAAGAGGAGAAGGAAGCATTCAAATCCAAGCCACTATTCTCACAAATAAGGGTAATACACTTCCAGCAAGATCATACGTAATTACTTTATAGAAGATCACAACAACTACCAAGTTGCCTTTGCTTCCCAGTTTCTATTGTTTTGTCCTATGTATAGCCTTCTATTAAATTAGTCCAGTTTGGGATTGTTTTTAATGCAGAATATGGGAACTTTAGAAACCAAAAATTCCTCTCAGGAAACTTGATCAAAATTTTGAACAAGTGATGGAATTTTCCACTTCCAAAGCTCTTAACCCTTTGAAAAAGTTACAAGTGGGCCAGTGTTTTGCTAATTCACAGCTGGGGGAGGGGGTGTGTCCACAGAAAGGACACAGACACCAAGAGGTGAGTCTGCTGATTTCACTGGCTATTTCAAAGTTTTACAAAAATAAGACAATGCACGCTTATTATACTTTAGTTTTAAGCAGCAGGGAGAGCAAGCAACGTACTAAATCATTACTATATAAGGCCAGCGAGAGCGATTATGAAAGATACATCACCAGTTGCCCCAATGCTTTACCAGCATCCAGACCCGCAGACACTGGGGAACCCTCTTGCAACGAGGGCTTGGAAGCCCCTCTCCCGGCAGCTGGGAAGTCCCACCCCCCGCGACAAAGCGGCCCTCCGGCTCCGGAGGTGCACCCCAGCACCCACCGAACAGCGCTCGCCCTGGGCAGGACCAGCACGCCAAGAAAAGGCAGTTTCCCCTCTTATAGCGAAAGAACAACAGAAGGGGGGGGCGGAATCCCCACAAAAAAACCAAAACCACCCAAAACAACAACAAAAAACCCAGCCCTGAGCAACACCACCCCGGCCTCCCCCGGGATGTCTGGCGGCGACACCCCGGAGGGCGGTCAGCCCCAGGCCGTAGCAGCCTCCGGGCACGCCCACAGCAGGGGGGAGGGTGCTATAAGGCAAGGCCAGCTCCCCGGCGGGTGCTCCGGCCCCTCGGGAGCACTTTCGGAGGACACTCCCTGCTGAGATCGGAGCTCGCCCCCGGGCCGCGGCAGACCGGCGCTGAGGAGGGCAGCAAACACAGCACTTACCTGCGCGAGCTCCCCCACGGCAGTCACGCACGAGACCGCCCCCAGGACCGTTAGGCCCGCGCGTAGCAGGGCTCTTCGGCACGCGCTGTATAACGGCCCGGCCCACGGCAAGGGAAGGGCCGCAGGGGGAGATTAAGGGACGGCCGTAGCGGTGGGGAACCGGTAAGGAGGAGGTGGAGGCGTTACTCCTAACGGCGCGGTAGTGCTATCATCAACTGAAACTGACTGGAGCTTCGGAGCGTTCCATGCTCCAGTGGGAGGGGG
>NW_009734444.1:0-10035 GCF_000703405.1 Apaloderma vittatum | reverse complement strand
CAGGCACAACAGGTAGAGTGGCTCCTGGAACCGGGTGAGGTTTTTTTCTGCTTAATTCGGCAAGAGCACGCCAACAGGTCCCAGCCGGGCCTGTCCACGCGCCTTCCCCCTGCGCACCGCTCGAATGGTCGCTCCCTCGCGTCCGTATCCTAGCGACGCGAGCGGACGCTGAGACTCGAGCAGGGCCGCCATTGGTCGAGGAGACGCTCGCGTCAGAGCCGGTGTGCGGGCCTGGCGCTCGCAGGGCAGTTCCCGGATGTTGTCGCGCGCCGTCGAGGCGCGGGAAGGGACGTTCCTATGGCAAAAAAATTAGCTTCTGAGACAGGTGTTGAGCAGTAACTTTTAGCAGTAGAGTGGAGTTTTCGCTTTATTTTTCATCATGTTCTGATCTGGGTTTGAGATTTTGTTTGTTTGTTTGGCTTTGTTATTGTAAGGTCCTTGAAAAGGCAAGTAAGTTCCCCTTTCTCTTGCACAGCAAAAGCAATTAACAATATTTGGGCTTCTCTTTAACTTGTAAATAATTACATTCTGTCTGTGGTCCCACCTTCATTTTCACCTCAGAACAGTTTGGACCTGATGACCACTTCCAGCCAGATGTTATAAAAGAAGTAGTGTTGTTAAGAAGAGGGATTCAGTGTTTCTTTGGGTTCTACGGTAATGGTTAGTCAGAACTGATTTGCCTTAAATCATCAAAAATAATTTTTTGTTGATAAATAAATTGATTATTTACTGGAAGGTGTTACAAACACTAGATTTCTATAGCTACTAACGTGTCATAGGTTTTGAGTCTCTCGGCATTTTTGGGAAGTGGGGGGAGAGCTGAGGAGGTTGACTCTTGGCAAACTTGGGAGAGCCTGCCCCAGCCCCAGGTAGGAGTTAGACTTGTCTCTGGCCAGGGCCAGGGCCATCAGTGCTTCTGCCATCAGGATATTGAAGAGGCAACCCCTGTGTTCTCTGTCTTTTTTGATTTTGTCTTGTCTTGATCTGTCATGTGTTTGTGTTGGGGAGCTTTTCTACTGGAGGAAGGAGGGTGAGAGGAGAAGAAAGGAACGTGGCCCTGAGAAGAAAGAGGGAGAAGAAGGGTCCTGGAGCAGAAGGAGAGGAAGAAGGCTGCGGAGCAGAACCTCTCCCTGGAGCCCTGTGGTGGCTGAGATGGCAGGAAGGTGAGGAGATCAATGATGGTGAGGACATCCAGGATGAGGTGGTGCGTGCAGAGCCCCATGTGAGGGGGAAGAGAGACTGAGCATCAGCAGGGAATGTGCTCAAAGCGATCTGTGGCCCCGAAGGACTCACAAGGAGGAAGAGGATTGCCTCCCATGAGGTGGACACCATGCGGCATGAAGGGGAGACTGCGAGGAACCCTCCTAATACTGGAAAAAAAGAAGAGCTTGGTAACAAACAAAAATAAACCTGCCATGTTTAGGAGAGGGATGTTAGAAAGGTGTCAGCTGCAAGAAGCATTTAATTTTTAATTTACATTTTGTATCTTCTTGGAGAGAGGAGGCTGTAGACAAAAAGCCTGGATCTGAAGAAAAAAGAAGCTTCCTTCGTTACACAGTTTACCACACATTTTGTCACAGTTGAGCTCTTCAGAGGTTTTGCAGGGAGTCTACAGAACTGATAAGTCAGTGCTGCACACAGGTATAATTTTTGCGGGTTTATTAGATATCCACATGGAATTGGCTGGCCTCATGCTGAAAAGCATTGCATGGATGTGCATGGCAAATTTGCTCACTGCTTAATGGTTTCAGATCCTGTCCCATTTTGCAGCCTAAGTTTTTAGGACTTGCTGAGTTAATCTGCAGTTACCAATGAAGCTACAGCTTTGAGGCTGTGCAAGCAAAATAATTTTTCCATTTCTTTTTTTAATGTAAATGAGTAGTTGACAAGATATAAATAAACCAAATGCGTAAGTAGACATCACCTGGTTTCTTTTAGTAAGCACAAGAAAAGTATGCTTTGAAGAGGGATTTATTTAGATTTTAGAAGACTGTGATATATCTTCATCTCTGACAAAGGTAACTGATATAAAGAGGAAGGATTAGAATACTGGCTCAATTGTGGACCAGTCCTGACAGCAGCTCCATGGCAAATATTACAACACTTAATTTCATTGTCCCTGTCCAAGAGGGCAAAACTAAGCCACAATAACTACCAAGTTACTGCTTCTGCTTCCCAATTTCTAGTGTTTTGTCCATTAAATCATAGAACAGTTTCGGTTGGAAGAGACCTTTGAGATCATCGAGCCCAACCTTTATTCTAGCCCTATTGGCACCACTTAACCATGCCCCTCAGCACAACATCTACCCGTCTCTTAAACACCTCCAGGGATGGCGACTCAGCCACCACCGTGGGCAGCCAGTTCCAATGCCTGACAACCTTCTCAATAAAGAAATTCTTCCTAATTTCCCCTTGTCCTATCACTCGCCACTAGGGAGAACAGACCAACCCCCACCTTGCTACAACCTCCTCTCAGGAAGTTGTAGAGAGCTAGAAGTTCTCCCCTCTCAGTCTCCTCTAGGCTCAACAGCCCCAGATCCCTCAGCCATTCCTTGTAGGACACATGCTGCAAATCCTTTGCCAGCTTGGTAGCCTGCCTCTGGGCCCTCGCCAGCACCTCAATGTCTCTCTTGTAGTGAGGGGCCCAAAACTGGACACAGCACTTGATGTACAGCCTCACCAAAGCTGAGTACAGGCGAATGATCACCTCCCTCCTTTGAGATTATTTGTTTTACGTAGGAGGGGTAAATATCACATTCTGCGTGAGTGAAGCGATACAGACTTTAACAAAGTCAGTTGAAATCTTTGTGTAGTAGTGGTGATAGCATTCCAAACTACAGAGAGAGAAAGAAAGAAGCAAACAAAAAATGCTTTAACAACTGTATTGGGTTTGCCTGGCTGTGTTTCTGTAACAGGGGCGCTGTAGGGGTGGCTTCCCCCATGTCTAATAGAGCCAATGCCAGCTGGCTCCGAAGACGCACACGCCACTGGCTAAGGCTGAGCCCATCAGTGATGATGGGAATGCCTCTGTGAAAACATTTAAGAAGTGGGGTAAAAGAACTGTATGACACAACAACTGGCAGAGAGACAGAGAAGTGAGATATGTGAAGACACCAAGGTCAGTGAAGAAGGAGGGGGAAGGATGTGCTGCAGGTGCCGTAGCAGAGATTCCCCTGGGTCACAGTGAGGCCCATGGTGAGGCAGGCTGTCCCCCTGCAGCCCACAGAGGCGACAGGGTGTAGATGTCCACCTGTGGCCCATGTGGAGGACCCCACGCCGGAGCAGGTGGATGCCTGGAGGGGCTGTGACCCTGCAGGAAGCCTGCGCTGGAGCAGGCTTCTGCCAGGACCTGTAGCTCATGGAGAGAGAGGAACTCATGCCAGAGCAAGTTTGCTGACAGGACTTTGTGAGGCCATGGGGAACCCATGCTGCAGCAGTTCCCAACTGAAGGACTGCACCCCACGGAGAGGACTCATTTTGGGACAGTCAGTGAAGAACTATCTCTTGTGAGAGGACTCAATGTTGGAGAAAGCATGTGAAGATCATCTCCTGTGAGAGGGTCCCCACAATGGCCCGGGGGAAGAGTGAGGAATCCTCCCTTGGAGGAGGAAGGAGCAGTAGAGACAACATCAGATGAACTGTCCACAACACCCATTCCCTGTGCCCCTGTGCCACTTGGGAGGAGGAAGTGGATGAAATGGGAGTTAAGCTTGGGAAGAAAGGAGGGTGTGGGGAAGGTGGGTTTTTTTGTAGTTTTTTTTTTTTAAGATCTGCTTTTATTTCTTATTACTCTTCTCTGATTTGATTGTTACATTTAATTAATTTCCCCGAATCGAGTCCATTTTGCCCAGGATGGTAACTGGAGTGATTTCCCTGGCCTTATCTCAAACCATGAGCCCTTTGCTATATTTTCTCCCCCAGTCTGGCTGAGAAGGGACTGTGATAGAGCAGCTGTGCTGGGTACCTGGCTGCCAGCCAGGGTCAAACCACTATGATAACAAACCAGAAATTCCTACCTTTTCAAATTAAATGTCTCCATGAAGAAGACTTTTCAGTGTAATTAAGGGCAGACACAGGGGGACATGTCAACTTATGCCCCTCTCTCTTCCAGTACCTCTTAGTTAGGAACAATGGCACTTTTTTATAGTTGATGCACACTTTGTTACATGTCTGTATCTTTCTTAGCCTCTAGATGCACAATTTCAGTATACTCTGGGTGGGGAATTTTCCCTTTGATTTGGGCAAAGAATTGGGATTTCTCTCTTCAAACATGTCACTTTCTTCCAGGGCAGGAGTTATCTTGAAGAAATAACCTAAATGCAAATACAAATCAGGGCTGTAATTATAGGACTGGTTATCTCTGGCCTTTTTCTTGCTGTTTGAGCCTGTTACTCCTTTAGTCTGTTAGCAAACCTGACTTCAAGCACTGTATTCATTTTCAGCAAACTTTTCTGTGGGAATATTTTCAACATTCAAGAATACAATGCAAAATATTCTCTCTGCCATTTGCACCATTTCAATGCTCTTAGCAATCTGTACAGCAAACTCAGCCTTGCTATTTGCCTGGCTAATATATGGGATGGTCAGATATAATAAAATTCTTTCTCTCAAATAAATACATGATCTAATTTCAGGTACCAAGATCTTGTGATTGAAACCACATGCTTCAATAATGCTTGAATGCTTCACCACTCTACCCTCAATGCATCCTATGTAAGCTTCTGACTTTTTGCCTGGTTCCTGGTCTGACTAGCAGCCTGTCATTTTAAGGTATGTTTCCATGTTTTATTTTCCTTTGGAAAGAAGATCTGCTCTTTATTTTGCTCTAGTGCCTGTTGAAGATTTGGTTTATTTTGCCACTTGTCCTAGGTTTTCTCCTAGCTATGATGATTATTCATGCTCTAGCCCATCTTGCTAGTACATGGTGTTTCTATTCCGGACTGACCCCATTCTCAAGAGAGTTTCCATTCTCAGCATCCTGGGTATGATGATTCAGTTGCTCATATGTAATATTTTTCTGTTCCATTTGCCTTGACAGTTCCTTTGCCTCTGTCATTCCTGGGGAGTACACAGGGCCACTGTCCTGGTCTTTGACCATCTGGACAGAAGGATGGACATGAGCCCATCTTTGGTTTGTGCTTTTTGTTCTCCGATTCTGTTCCAACATCATCTTGAAAGTAGCACATACTTTCATTGTTGGAGTGAAAGTTTGTGTGGTTTTCCTTATTTTTGCATTTTCCTGGTAACATTAAGGTTCTCATATTGTGATTTAGTCACCTTGTTCTGGTACAAGGTGGCTGTATTCATTGGTTCTTCTCAAAGTTGTTAAACTAAAGTGTTACAGTTTCAGCATCATATGCTGCTTATATTTGGGAGTAGCAATAATTTTTCAAATTCTTTGGTAGCTTCTGGGAGCCTTCTGTTTGGCAATTTGTTTTCTCAATCATAGAGCTGACCTTTTCACTGTGGAAACATCATTGCAAAACAGCCCGTGCCACCGTGTTTGTTTCACCAGTGAGACAAAAGAACAAGAACAGGGCTCCAAATCTCACCTCACTGGCTCAACTTGTAACGCCACGAATACTGTACCAATAGCATGTTTGTGTTGCTGCTTCCTCCATTATGGTCTCAATGCTTCGCATATGTTTAAGGTGTGAAAGAGATGTGGTAAGATACTCTGCAAATTTTAATACTCTCTGAGTTATTACCTTTAAAGGTTGGCATGTCACATACTATTTTTACCTTCCCAAAATCATTGGGTGTCCTTGGGAAGTCAGGAACTTCTTTGGATATGATCCTGAAGTCAAAATCAACTTCCTTTTGTTTGCTTGTTTGCATTGAGTTTTATCTGCTAATGAGATGGGGTTAATTGTTATGGATTAGCACAGTTTCTGCCAGGCATTCCTCTCATCACATTCCTGAGTATCACCAACTGATTTGTGAGTCCAGCTGGCAGAGCTGATGTTTTTCTGCTGCAAGGTTCACCGCTAACAGCATTCTCAACTTCTCAGCCCACATGCTGCCTTCCAAAATGTGATGAGATGACCACCTGGCTTAGGCAGAACAGGCGGTGTCAAAATCTTGCTTTTTCAGTGAATGTCATGCTGTTTACGTAATTTTGAGATTATGTAAAATTATTAGCAATGCTTTCTTTTTCTGTGCATTTCAGTGCTCAAAATATTCCTTATTCTAATGCAATAGATGGTGTGTAAAGCAGGTGCTGCCTTGGTTGAGTTACTTTCCTCTGTTGTCCGTATAACACATTGGGAGGAACCCCTTTTTCTCCAAATGCATTTGCCAGTTTGGGCTCACACAAGAATCAAAAGCTTTATTATCGAGGGTGTACAGATCCACTGTTTCAGCATAAAACATGGCTATTATGTTGCGTATTCTGAAGACTGTATCTCAGGATATTCTTCACATCCTGATTAGAATTCTCAATGTCTTGAAGGTATTGCGATCATTCCACAGTGTCATTTTAATTTGGCTTTGCTTGATTTCACTTTTTTTTATTTTCCTTTTCTTGCAAAATGCATGCTTGGCATATTTATCATTATCCCACTATCTTGCATTTAATTTCCTCTTTATGTACTTGTCTTCACTTCTAATGCTAATCTGAGCTTTACAAACTATTTATTCCAGCTTGCATTTCATTAATGTTAAATATGTGCAGAACTGTGTCCTCTGAGTTACTGTTTGTTTCCTTCATGTTTTTTTCAGACTATAAGCTCTGGAGTAATGCTTTCTTTTGTCATATATATGATTCTTTGTGCAGGATATTTTTAATGAGTTTTCTCCGTCATACCTTCTAATCTTCATTTTACTTATTTTCACTGCTTGTGTTCATACTTTAGCTTGTCCGTAAACCTTCACTTTTTTGATTTAGCTTCTCATTTTCCTTGTGTTCTTTTTCCAAATTACACGTGTCTGCTCTTCTTAAGTCACAGTTGCAGTAACACTTCAGATAGATGCTGTACGCTGTTATTGCTCCTGAAAGATGCAGCCCCTTTTACTGGAAAGGAATTTCCAGCAGAGAACCAGCTGAAGGAGAAAGCATAGGTGCTGGCTGATGCTTGCTGAAAGAAGCTTAGAGCTCTGAACGAGAAAAGCTTTTCTGCTGATATGACTCCTCCAGCAAAGGCAGCGGTGCTTACCTTCTTGTAAAACAAAATGAAAAAAACCCACAAAACCAGGGAAAAAAAAATCCATCAAAAGTCCTCACATTTTTAATGTTTACCTGCTCAGCTGGAGAACTTGCAAGAATCTATGTGTTTTGATATTCAAGTAAAAGCAACGGTAGCTTTACAAAAACTACCATTTAAACAAGGAAAGATGTTGTGCAAGCGGTATCATGGAGACACTTCATAGATCTTTGTAGAGGACTTGTAGTGTTACTTAGTCCATGCTGATACAAAAGGGCAAGAAATGGGGCCAGTAACGCCAGGTGACAGCAGGAAGAACAAAAAGAGGAAACACTGCTACTCCTTTCTTCTTAAATCCATGGCACAGCTACTCAGAAACATATTTGTGGGATACGTTTCAGTGATGTTTTTGTTCTCAGATAATTTGTTTGTGCCCATTGGAATTAGCTTGTTTCCTGCGATTAAAATCATCTGCTTTACAATCATAGCTGCAGTTGGGATCTTCAGCTGGCAAACTAACCGGAGATTTCTGAACCTGCCTTCAAATGCTTTTAAAACAATATGGATTGTTTTACAGAGACTATAAAAGAAGTTCTAGAGGCAGCAAATGAGGAACATCCAAGGAAAACAGCAGCATGCTTATTTAAAAGTATATTTGAGAAGTGTTTTGGTTTGTTTTAGCAGGGTGAAATAAAAAGTCTCTTCTAGAGATATAATCAAGGAAGCAAAACAGAGAATGAATGGGGTAGATGCCATGTGTTAACCAAGAAGAGAGGAAATGGAGAGGATAATGAAAACGTGAAGAAAGCAGAGAAATCTAGGAAACTTTTTTTAAAGTATCTGGGCACCATGTCAGTTGCTAGCTTTGGAATTGCTAGGTGGATGACTTGAGAGAGCGGTAAGCACGCAAGTACATTTATGTGCACTGTAGCACCACACAACAAAAACCCATGAGAATTTGGTGCAGCAACCACTGAAGAATTGCCGCTGTATCCCATGACCAGCAGGCAGACATGCACCTCACATGAGAGGGGATGGCAATCCTTGTTCTCTCCCCTGATGTGCCCCCTTCACGCTGTGTTTGCATATAAATAGTGCACATCAGTGCCACTTGTCCCATCATGAAGGACTTCTGCTCACTCTAACAAGGCTCTTTTCAGTCCTGCAGTACATCCCAAACCCTTGGTCCTTACAGACATGACAGGTCAATTGGTTCTTCTCCACAAGAAGCCTCCAGTCACGCTGACGTGTTCTCTCTGTTGTTGGGCAAGGATCTTCAGTTCTATTTTTTCATTTTCCTTCTGCCTGCAGATCATTTCTGCCTTCTGGGTTTTTTTCAGCATTGGATTTTCTTCCTCGGCTCTGATTCTAAGATGCCTGTATTGTGTGTCTTCCTTTGTTTTTGTGGAACTGAAAGTTTTATTTATTTATTTAATGCCTTACCAGCCTCTCTTTGCTTTTGTTTACTTTGCAAATTGTTCCCTAAAACTACTTCTCCTTCACTGTACAGCCCATTCCTCCTCACTGCTGTCTTGTGCTTCTGTTACATGTTATAGCAAGTGCCCAGCTGCTGCTGAAAGGTTCTCTCCCTTGTCTGCAACCCCACAGCCTTGTTCTCTTGTGCAACCCTCTGTCACTCATCTGACTCCATTGTTAGCTGTTTCAGGCCTTACTCAGAAAACTACCCTTTTTTAAAGCCACCTGACTTAGCTCACTCACTGGCTAACCCTGAGGTGACGTGTCTACAAGACCGGGAGGACTTGGCTGAGGGTCAGATATGGAATTGCCGAACTTTTTAATGATACCTAGGTGTTAGACTTCCTAGCAGTAATGTGAGGTTTTTATTTTAGGGAGGAGCATGAGGAGGCTACCCCATGATTTCAAGAGTGTGGTTTTACCAAGGGGGATGGTCCTGTTCCTCCCACATCAGTGGTTTCAGCTCTTCCTTTGTGCTCACTACTGATACTTTTGTGACCTTGGGGTCAATCTATTCAGCTCACTAATCTGGCAGGGGAAAAAAATTCAGTTAGTTCTGTGTCAGCTTCGCAAGCTCAGGAATCTGAAGCAGGAGAGTCAGCCCCTGCAAAATTCAGGAGCCTTTGGCCTCTCCGCGGGAGAAGCCGGCTCCTTTTGGCACTCTTTTTTGGGGCCTGGAGGTTGGGTCACCTGCCCCATCTGACTCGCACTCTCAGTCGCTTGCAGGGGATCCGCTCCGCACCCCATGAACCCGTGGTTGTCCTCGTCACATCTCTCTTCTCTTTTCTGTGGCCCATCTGGGATTCTCTTTGGCTGCATCTGTGAAGGGTCGGATAATTTCTTTTTGCAGGTTGTTCAGGGTCAAACCACAAATCCGTTTACGCTCGCTGGGGGCTGACACGCATCTCTCTATTCCACAATCCTGTCACCAGCACCCCTGACCAGCTGTAACCTTGGACCCTGCAACTTTTGTTAACCTTGCCAGCAAACAAAAAGCAATCAAACCCTCCTCCACAAACCAGCTTTTGAGCTGCATAAATAAGATTTCCTCTTACGATTTCCTCTGTTGTTTGTTTTTTTTTTTTCATGATTGCATTTATTAAGAACCCAGACCAAAGCTTTTCTCTGTAGGTGAGACGTGAACAGCAAATCTTTTCCTTTGGGGCATTTTCTGATGCTTGATACATCTTTCCACTCACGCTCCAACTTTCTTCTCCAGGAGGGCAAGATTCCTCCCCTTCATTTCTCTACCCAACTTGAAGAAACATGTATTTTGCAGGCCTCACTTTCACCACCACCCTTTCTCCCATTCCCATGCCGGTCATCCCGTCCACCTGAAGGGTTTTTTATTCAACCCTTTTTTTTTGCCTTTAGCACCAGGGGCAGGTGCGGGGCTGGCGCTTCTCGGCCCAAGATT
>NW_009734443.1:14539-20029 GCF_000703405.1 Apaloderma vittatum | reverse complement strand
TGATGATCCCAAAGGTCTTTTCCAACCTGAAGGATGATCAGTTCAACTCAACTGCCTTCATTCCCATGTAGATGTTTTCCTGCCTACAGCTCCCCCAAACAATGCAGATGTATCAGCTCAGCTGCATGTAACATCCTAATAAAACAACAAAAAACCAAACTGCAAACACAAGGTGCTTCAGAAAACTACTTTTAATGCCTAACTTCTGGTTTAGTGGGGTTAGGAATGGGAAGAAGAAGGACTTTTCTGTTTGAGAGGAAGCGAAGTTATTGTACTAGTAGTCCTGTTAAAAGCCAACTACAGCGTATTTGTGGATTATTTGTTCCAAAGAGCTCACACTTCACCCACCACTATAAACCACCACATATTCATCAAAGTAATAACTGGGAGGGGGAAGGAAATAATCCCAAAACTGATTAGTTTAGAAAGAAGTTTGCTATACACCAGCATATATTTAAAGAGACAAATTGAAACTATGTAGCTCATAATTCTTCACTGAGCGGGGCCACGGGGGAGAATCAGCAGCCAAAATTATCTCTGAGAGTTACCACATCATCTATTCCATCTGGAACACAGGGCTCAGATTAGGGAGAGACACGCAGCCACCACGGTAAAATCACTTTAAGCAACCCTGCATATATTCTCCTTTTTCAGATTCCTCAGTCTTGCGGGAAATTTTATCGCACAAGCCACAGTGGCGACGGCTGGAGCCACAGTGAGAAAGAAATCAAGTAATTTAGCTGTTACACTGTCCACAAATGCTTTTCAATCCTCCTCCCTCCCTTAATAGAACCATTAGAATTTTCCAAAGGACCTGTGAGCCCTGAAGGAACAAATCTACACCTACAGACTGCAGATTTTTTTCTTCCATAAAGCCTTTAGTGCCCACCTCCTGCAGTCAGTCCTAAAACCAGAAGTTGAAACCACCTCCTCTAGGTGTGCGAGGTGACCCTCCTCCTGCCAACCAGGAAGGAGAAAGAAAAAGTCAGTTCGCAGGCAGGCTGGGAAATTATCCAAGATCAGCTGCTCTAGGAGGAAGCCTCGGATGCAAAAGAAATAGTTTGTTAACAGTTGGTTTTCCCCAAAACAAAGCCCTGAAAATGGTGGGTGAACCGAGTCTCTCACCCCCAGCGTCTTTTTTTTTTGCAAAGGGAAAAGACGTAGCGGCTTGCTTTGATAAAAACCACTTAACACATGTGAAATTAATATCAGGCTTTCAGATAAAAGCCCGTGGATGTCTTAGGAACTAAATATAACAGTTGACAAAGCACAGAAGAGGAAAGAGAAGCAAAGGGATATTCATATAAGGATCAGATCACATGTTCCAGCTGAGGGAGTTCCTCAAAAACCAGGCTCCAGCACACGGGCTTATTGCCCTCAGCTACTGCCAAGAGTTCTTGTGGAGCACACGCTTGATTTTAACACACAAGCTAATTGATCCAATTCCGGTGTTATTTAACTGGTCACTTTTTGGGTTTTGGAAGCACCTTTAATCATGAGCATCGAATTCTCAGCTGTGTAAAAGGCAATTATTTTTCTTTACACGACGTCAGTCTTAAGAGAGCTGCGGACACATTTGGCAAAGCACGTATTAAAAAGAACGGGATTCATAAGCAGCAATACCCTAAAAGTTATCCACTTCTCTACTGCCATCAGCTTTGTCTGACATTAGATGTATGTTTGCCAGACCCAGCAGAACGAGAGATGAGTCTGAGCTGCATTTCTAGAACCATTATAGGTGACCCACTGCACAAAATGAACTCTAGAGATCATCAATTTATTTGACAGCGTTTGAAAGGGACAAACCCCAAGAAATCATCGGCTCATCTGGCTTCTACGCCACGGCACACGCTCGCACCACGTCGCCTGCCTCTAAATGTCATGAAACTAAACATACGCAGAAAGAACATCCTAAAAATCGCGTGTGTACAGCGGAACGCTGACAGCTTTGAGGTAAGCTAATTTGGGATCTTCATCAACTTGGTGGTATTCCTTTAACCTCATTACTGTTCCGCAGGCAGCATAACAAAACAGACAAGATGTCTAATTACCATAATTTGGCCATTCTGGCTTATAAAATCCCTGAGTGTTCACTCATGCAGCTGATTGAATGAACCCGTCCAAGCGTAACTACAGACACAGAAAAGATGCTGGATATTCAGTTTGTCATCTGATGCTGCAAAAACAGGGCACAGCGATCAAATTCCTCTCCACAGGTACCGCAGCGATAGCTCTCACCGTATTAGCACTGTCCATGCTCCTGGGATACCCAATCCAGGATTTCCTAACCAGCTCCCATAAAAATACAGAAAAATGCAGAAAAATTTAAGGTGCCACTTTAAGCAGGGGATGAAGAAAGGATGTTTAAAGATGGAGCATCCCTGTGAGGTCATCACATCCCATTTCTTTTCCTGAAGTAACCATAAATAACAGTTTCCCACTGTTGTCAAAAGCAACAGAACTCTTTAAACCAAACGCTAGCTTAGAGAGCTGACGTTGGTTTATTAGCAAAGTTGGCCAAGTTTGGGTGCTAGATGAAACTAGCATCCCCCATCAAAAACCTGCAACGTATTTATTTTGTAACTTATTAGTATAAACACACCTAACTTGCCACTAATTCTACAATTACTGGTCAGCGATAACGGTTACATTCACCACTGGCTCAGTAAATTTAGCTTCACCTCTCATGGAATTGGCACGCGTGCTCCTGGCGGGGGGGCAGGGGCAAGTTTTTGGCGCTCTGAACTGAGGTGGGGGTCGCAATCTCCCACTGCCATCCTTAATTTTGTCTCACTTTCAGCCTTTCACAAACAATTTCGGATGTTTCGGCACCCTCTAATCTCCAAAAAGCGAGTTTTGACTAGAAAAGTCCCACTTGGGTCTGATTCCACACGCCCCCAAGGATGAAGAGCTTGTTAAAAGTTTCTAATTTGTGTTACTGACCTGCTTTAAGACGTACAGAACTAGCAGAGGGTATTTATTACCTTTGCTGGCAACCTCTGCTGACTCGAGTTATGTCAGTGCTGGATGGAGAGAGAGACAGCAATGCCCTGCTGCTGCGGCGCTGGCTACAGCGACCAGGAAATCAGTCTCCAGTGAATAAAGCACTTTTTTTTTATATAAAGTGGTATAAATGATCTCTAAGGTCCAGCCTCAGCCATTCTATGATTCTACTTCAGATTCACATGAGCAGAACTAAAAACCAAAGGGATGGAGGGGGAGCATCTGCAGAGTTCTCTCCCAACACACCCGACAGACAAATCAATAAATTAGCATTTATGCAAGGCTGAAGCAGCTTCACTTTCTGGCTGATACGACTGTCCAGGCGCGTAGCACCGCACAGTTTTTGGTAGAACTGCCAAAAAGAAACAGGCTTTTGAAACTCTGAACTGGCAGAACTGGAAAGAATTCAGCCAGACGCTTGGTCCATGTAAAAAAGCTTCAAAACATAGTTTGTGTTTGGCCATATGTTAAAAGCAAGTACCTGAAGAGACCTTCCCTTGCTTGTATCTCCCTCCTTACACCCCTACTTTTCCCCTTGAACTTTGATTTTTTTCAGCAATTTAAGGACTGGACACTCCCAGAGGAAGAATTGGGTTGTGCAATTCCAAACATGCAAGTTTCCATTTATTGTTCCGCAGAATGAGAGGAAAATCCAGCCTCTCCAAGTACAACAGAGCATTTCAAACATTGCATTTGCCTTCCAGAGTTGAAAGGGAAAGAAATTTGCTTAAAACATGACTTGCAAAAAGAAAGGAAGAGAAAACACGTAACAGACATAAAGCTGTATTGTAAGAGATTGCTTGAAAGGCTGCCAATGCTGCCTGCCCCCACCGCTTCTTTGTAATAAAAATAGACATTATAAACTTGAGGAATACCTAATATGTTTGGGTTTTTTAGCTGCCATCCAGTTTTAAGCAGGGTTCGGACACCAAAAGAGACATTTTAAAACTCTCAAGCTGCCTCGTAAGACTTTTAAAGGTCAAAGCTTGTGTCAAGTCCAACGGCCCTTTCAGAAATCAGGCAACTGACCTTGCCTAAAAATCACTGAGCAAACCCAATGGAAATAGCAGCAAAAAGATAAATAATTCAGGTATCTTGGTGTCCTCCCCAAGCTAGGTAATCTTCTCCAATGGAATGGTTTTGAAGTTCAAATACGAAGTGTATTTTTTTCCAATCACTTCTGAGTGCTTAGAAGAAATCTTTCAAGCAACATAAACCCCTTCACAGCACAAGACATTAGAAAGAAAGCAAGTACATATCTCAACATTCCAGTACTTGACGCAAAGACTTGATGTAAAAAAACCTGCTTAGTTTAACTAATGAGCCTAGAGATCGTGTTTATCAATTAGCAGTATATAACGAAGTGAATAATCTTTCAAGCTCAGTGACCTTACTCGCTTTATATTCTTAAAGACGCCCTACTGAACTATTACAGCATATAGATAGGGCTAAAAATCATAAAGAATAAAAAAAAAATCTACACTAAAATTCTATAAACCTTAGATTAGGCAACATTCGGGTTCATGAGTGCAGTTGTTACCTGGCTGCGTGGCACAGCTACTCAAAAAAACCCCAAAACAAAATCCACAGAGATGATTCAAAACACAGACTACTGAAACATGAAGCTTTTCTTTTTCTTTTTTTTTTAAACTTTCGAATAACAGAAAAGCACGGAGAGTCTCTTGAAGCCTCTCGCATTGTTCCCACCGTACGGATGCGATAAAGGGGAACAGTAACTCAGCCAAGGCTGTATGTGTTGGCAGCACAGGCAACTCAGAGCCTTTTTTTATCCCCACTCCACGTTTTAGTGCCTGTTGTGCCAACCTAAGGAAGGGAATTTCACAACACGAGTCATTCTGTCCATTTGGTGTTTCGCAGGAGCTCACAGCCACGCACTGCCCTGCCTTTTCCCAGCTGCAGCCTTGCTTTCCAGCCACCGAATTAACCGAGGTTTGCTCACGGAGCTGCTCGTGCCAACAAAACCAGCTTCTTTTAATGGCACATGGATAAAGAGAAGCTTCGAGGGGGTTATCAGATACTGACTGCAAACAACTTAGAGCACACTGAAACTGAATAAATCCAATATATCATTGAGGTTTTATATCTGTACTACAACCATGCACCGTAAGTTCAGTCTCACCATCGTGGCCTCTCTATATTCAGAGATATTAAAGTTGGAAAGAACTCGCAGTTAACCTGACCTGGGAACACCAGTGACACAATTACACCCACCAACTTGTGTTTGACCATCACGGTTTCTTCTGAAAAACGCTCTTATTCTTGCAAAGAAGAGTCCACCACTACCTCTCATAGTTTCTGCAATAATTCATAACCTTTGCTGTTAAAAATAGTACACATCCTCCTCATTGGTATTTCTCTGGTTTTAGGCTTTCATACAGTTAAATCTTTGTGATACCCTTCCCTTCTTCAAGTGCAAGTTTCCATGATGATTGAATCATAGAATGTCTTAGGTTGGAAGGGACCTTG
>NW_009734443.1:8527-14446 GCF_000703405.1 Apaloderma vittatum | reverse complement strand
GAGCATCTCCGCACCCACCCCCTGCCATGGGCAGGGACGCCCTGAACCAGCCCAGGTTGCTCCAGGTTCATCCAACCTGGCCTTGGACATCTCCAGGGAGGGGGCAGCCACAGCCCCTCTGGGCAATCTAGTCCAGAGTCTGGCCACCCTCGCAGGCAAGAATTTCTCCCTCAGATCCCAGCGAAACCCATTCTCCTGCAGTTTCAGCCCATTTCCCCTTGTGCTGTCGCTGGACACTCTTGTACCCAGTCCCTGCCCAGGCTCCCTGCAGGTTCCCTTCAGGCCCTGCAGGCAGGGATAAGGTGCCCCCGGAGTCTGCTCTGCTCCAGCTGCACAACCCCAGCTCCCGCAGCCTGTCCTCGCCGCAGAGCTGCTCCAGCCCCTGGCTCAGCTTTGTGGCCTCCTCTGGACCTCATGATGGCAGGACTTCATACCATGCAGGAAAATCATGAAGTAGATTCAGCACACGAAACACTGCACGATTCAGCATCTTTCAGTCTCTAAAGTCTATGATGTGAAACACGTATTTGCGAAAACACAGTAATCTCAGTAACGAGACAAACACCTGCTGATGGCATGTATCTTCCTCATAAAATATCACATTTTATACTCAGTCCTATGCCAAACCTTTCCCTGAGCTCTCCACATCACCAAGCAAATCAAAATAATAAAGAAACAAAGGAGAAGCAGCTGAAGCCATTTCATATTTACAACTATGTGGCAAAGACTATCTGTTTTGTATCACAGGAACAAATATTTTACTGAATGATTCCACTAAGATCCCAGAACAAAAAATGCAGTAGCAAAGAGCGAGTATGCAAGGCTACAGCAGAGAAAATGGTCTTGCTTTGGCAGAATGACTACTGCAAAAGAAACTAAAAATATTCTAATTTTCAAATACCAAAGGAGAGATATCAAAATTCTTTCTATTTTTTGGGGATTAGCTAAATAGAAAGCGTTAGTCTATCAACATGCACTTCACATTTCTGTCAAGGAAACTGCAACACTAATATTCCTCTTAAATAAGGAACCCCAAATGAGAGCAGTCATCATCCTCAGCCAAGGTCTCCATGGTACCAAACCAGTCTCGAGCGCCAGCAGATTAGCAGACAATACACGTGGGGAAGGGCAGAATAGAAAAGAATTAAATGAACATCACTCAGACTGCTACAAAATAATCCTCGTCATTTCAAATTGCTCTCTATTTACCTTTCAGCTTGCAGGATTCCCAGCTTAAGTACACAACCTTAACCCAGCATCACTTTGTGGCTGAAACCACAGCTGTAAATCGTTCACTGTGACAAGCAGTCTTCCATGATCAAAAATAAGATTTCTATCTGCATCAGATCCTCAGCCACTTCTAATTAAAAACCTGATACAAGAGAACAAGCTATTCTGAAGCAGTGATTCACGAGATAAACGTATTATATACATTGGTGGTTCTGTGAGCAAGGTCTAAATTTAAAAAGTTCTAAAACATAGACATTTCAAAAAAAATGAACTTAAAATCAATTCAATCCAGCCTATGAAATGTGGAAAGATGAGTTAGTTTCCCCACAGCACAACTCGGGAGGATCATACACACTGTCAGGCTCCTGGACATAGAATTAATTGGTGATTCTTAATAAAGACGCTTCCAAAAGCAAAGCATTTGAGCCATGGAAAGCGAGTGTTTACAGGAAGGAACCTGCTCTGCCGGGATCTCACTGCTGGGGAAGCAAAGTCACTTTGAAGTTCTCTGTGGCTGCATTGTTTCAATCCCTAAATAGCAAAATCAACCTTTGGGGGGGGGAAAGTAAAACCTCCAAACATGCAGCTATTTTAGAGCTTCGGGGAGAACCGCCAGCCAGCAGGCAAAGCCCTCACGTACTCGCTTCTCTCCACGGATTCCACGAAATACTCCAGCTCATCGGTGAAGTAACTCACGGTGGTGTGATACTCCCAAAATTTCCTAGATAGCATCGTCGGGCAGGTAAAGCAGAGAAACCGCCCCCTCCAAAAAGGGGGATTCACCCCTCCAGGCTGGGCTGGCCTTTTGGAATTAAGTACCCTGCAATCAGCAGTTTGGGGAGGGGCGGTGGAAAGTGCTACCGAAACAGGCCAAATAAAGAAAAAAAGAAGGTGACTTGACCTCAGAAGAGTAGGGAAACACACATTCCTTAAAGTTTGGATGATGTAGAAGCCTCCCAAACACAGCCTCACACAGCAGCTTGGTGTTATTCTACAGCATTCAGTGTCTATATAACCCACTAAATTAGCAATTTATCTAACTCGGCTGCATGGGCAGCAAACTGATCTATCAGACCTTGCTTCAGCAGGAATGAGAACTGTGTCCCTCAAAACCCTCCAAATTTGCAAATCCTTCATTGCAGCACCTCGACACCGCTGTTCCGACACGCCACGGCCCATGGAAAATAAATTCTGGCAGTGTGAAACCTGTGATGCAAAAGGAGCATCAAAATTAGGTATAAAAAAAAATTAACACCACCTGGCGCCCTGTGTGTTAATTCTCATGCCTTCGTGTGTCCAGATAAGTTGGGCTGACACACAGTATATTGAGTTTAGCAATTAAAAAAAGATTCCCTACGAAGCATCAACGGCAAGAGATTCGCGTAAGAATAGGCTGCAACAACTTGGAGTTGAATAGTAAAGTTGAGATCTCCTTTTAAGGAAGAAGAAAGATCTTACTCTGTACTACTCTCCTTACTACTTGTTTTACACATTGTCTCTGTTACTCTATTCTAAAAGAATCCAAATTTTAAAATAGGCTTTAAAGGGTCTTCAGAATGGCCTTCTTCAAATCACAATTAAAAATCCCTTCAGTAGCTGTTTCAGCGTAAGAATTTTCCTCCTTTTTGAGCTCCCATCGATAGATTTTCCAGTCTGAAGCCGAATTCACTATATTTCACTCTAGTCCTGTGCAAATATACAGTTTAAAAACTTGCTCAGAACCGTCAGTTATAATGTCATAACCAGTTGCAAAACAGCAAAGATATTTAAGTTACAGCCATTTCAGTCATTTTTATACTATTTTATAAACCACTGTATACAGGTGGCAACAACAGCAGGAGAAAACCACAATTAATTAGTTTCTAGTTGGCCTAGAGATGCCAGGACAGACTAAGTTGTCAAGTTAATTTCTTCTGTGATAAAAATTAACTTCATTTTTCTGCAAGGGTGGATTTCTTCAATACTTTTCCCTAAAGAACCAAGCTCTTTCTGAGTATTAACCCTGACAAGAAACAAGGATTAATGACTTTTATGCAACTTGGCAACGGCTTTGCAACTTGTTAGTGCCAATGAAGTCTTCAGAATCACAGCTGCCAAAATTTGCAGCAAGTATAAGGCACAGGCACAACCAGAACCCGAAACGCTAGCGTCTAAATGAATATATTCAAACTACAGCTTCCCTTTTCCAATACTTTTCTTTATTTTTTTTTTATATTACAAGCTTTTGGAGGTACAGGCTTTGCATACATGCACTCAGCATGAAGATCTAAGCATTTATGTCTCTGGATACGATGAGAAGCAACTGCTATCAGGCAGACTGTCTTTTTATTTTTTTTTTAGGATATGGTTAGTCCAGTAAATGCCAGTATATATTAGGAAGTGTAAAATTCTGTATAAATTATCTCTAGATTCGCTGTTCATAGAGAGGAGATGCATTTGTTAACTATGCAGGGTCCAGCTGAGTATCATTTAAAAAAATATATATTTTATCCAACTTCTGCCATTGTCAAGGTCCAAGGATCCAAGCAGTAGCTCATGTACAGAATGCAAAAAAACCCACATTAAGTATTTTAAAATCTGTGGTAAACTGGAATGTGTCTGGTACGTGTTGCTCAAAGATGAAACCACTAATGTGCTGAAGATCCTCCCAGAATTACCCCAAAAGTCAGGAAAGATCTTCCCCAAACGACAACTGCTTGAAGAAAAAAAAAGAATTAAAAAAATTTCCTTGATTATTTAGGACAAAAGATCATGGGAAGCACCCCAGACACACATCGGCAAAGGCAAAATCACGGGTGAGAACACAGGACGGGTTTGCAGTTGAGACAACTGTACGAAAGGTAAATTTGGAGGCCGTTAATGCCGGCAACATCATCACGACAAATGCAAACATTTCAAGGAAGCTCATGAGCAGAATTCAGACACCTGTAATCACCCGGTCGGTGATTTTCATTAGAACACGCTACGTGCTGTTTCCACCAAGCGCTGCTGAAGCTGACGTAGGTTTAGCAGTGGGACAATCAACCGAATTCAAGAACTGAGACGGTGGGGAAAAACGAAGCTTGGTTTTTGCCCTCCAGAAAATGCAGGCGCATCCAGTGCTTCCTGATGGAGGAGAAAATCCCCAGCTCTACGCATCGCCCACATGAAATCTCCACCTCTTCCCAACACCGGAGTTCCCTCACATCACACCCAGAATACTCAGTCTTGCCTCACCTCTCAAAAATCAGCAGGTTTCCTGGTGGATTGTTGCCACAGAAGGCATTAGTCAGAAGATACATGATTGAAACATCAAATGATCCATGTCCTAACTCCAAGGCTTAAGAAGGCTGAAACCTTTGACACCCTTCAAAGCTTGTTTATACAGAAGCTGAAGCTGCCAACGGCTAAAACACAAGAAACACTCAGCACTAAGTCAGAACTATTCGGCTGGAATTTGAATTTCCCTGGGTCCTAATCCAGCATGAGGTTATCAACTAAGTTTTCATTTAGAAAAGAATTATTCAAGATGAACATTTGATGACTGTGATTATTTTTTTTTTAGTCTCTGGATGGATGTTCTGCTAAATAAAATTTACCAAAAAGTAAAGACTTGTAACTTCAAGGTCAGGTTGGACAGGGCTTGGAGCAACCTGGTCTGATGGGAGGTGTCTCTGCCCATGGCAGGGGGGCTGGAACGAGAGGATCTTTAAGATCCCTTCCAACCCAAACCACTCTACGATTCTATGATCTTGCCAATAACCTCTCACAAACTAAGTGACACCCCTACTGCCTCTCACGTTCAAATATATCAATTATGGATACAACTACAGAGTGACAGCTGGCATTTGAGCACTGTCAGCCTAGTTGTGAACATCCCAGTAGGGCAGGTGTTTTCCAAATTTTACTGCTCTGAATAACATCACTCTTCAACAGTATACAAGAAACTTATAATTTTATTCATGTACTTAGTTACAGAAATTATCCTTTGAGATTTAAAAAAAAACATCTGGACATAGTCCTGGGCAACTGGCTCTAAGAGAGGAGGGCTGGACCAGAAAACCTCGAGAGGTCCCTTCCAGCCTCAACCAGTCTGTGACTCTACATTACTACGCTTAGGACTGCCATGAGTAAGCCTGCTATCACTACAACAGCAATTCTAAAACATTTTGGGACCTCATTGCCTCTCACATCTCCCACCCAGAGGCAGGCAGCTGACCCCGGATCAGCAAAACGGCCTGTGCAGAGCACGTGGAATCACAGCGATGTCCTCTGGAAGGGGCTGTGGGCACGACTCTGCCTGGGGAGGCGTCCCCTAAGAAACCTCAACAGGGCCTACAAGCACAGGCAAGGAAAATAAAGGGATGAGGAAATGCTTGATGACAAAACATACAACACTCTCGGTTCAAAAGGCAGGCACCATTTCACAAGAAGCTGTACAAGGATTTACACCCCATGTCATTAGTGAGCACAATCAGCTCCACCTTGTGTCACAGAATCAGAGAATGATCTGGGTTGAAGGGACCTCAAAGATCATCTAGTTCCAACCCCCCTGCCATGGGCAGGGACATCCCCCACTAGATCAGGCTACTCAAGGCTCCATCCAGCCTGGCCTGAAAAACTTCCAGGGATGGAGCATCCACAGCCTCCTCGGGCAACCTGTTCCGGTGCCTCACCACCCTCAGGGTAACGAACTTCTTCCTTATATCT
>NW_009734443.1:0-8496 GCF_000703405.1 Apaloderma vittatum | reverse complement strand
CGCTCTTCCAGCTTCCACCCATTACCCCTCGTCCTATCACTACAGGCCCTTGTAAAAAGTCCCTTCCCAGCCTTCTTCAAGTCGCCTCTTCAGGTACTGGGAGGCTGCTATAAAGTTTCTGGAGTCTTCTCTTCTCCAGGCTGAACAAGCCTTGCTTGTGTCACCTTCATAAGCAAAACACCTCCCTGCACAACCAGGAGACTGTTTATCATTCACCAGAATTTGGGTCTTGGGAGAACTATCCGATATCTGCTTCCAAACCTACGTCCAAGTGCTGCAGTAAACCCTCAGCACACAGAAGCACGCTTACTCTGCATCGCTCATGCTCCTGGATTACAGCACGAACCCGTCATGGTTCTACTAACCTGGTGTAATTCTTGTACCGGGTGTGCTGCGAAGGGCTCGCTGGTGCTCTTCCTGCCATTTGATCAAACTCTGAGCAGCAGCGAAGATATTTTAGCAGTGACAGGAAGAGAGAACGACTGCTTGTGAGAACAACGCGGAGAGCAGCTGCACAGGCTGGAGAGAAGCGAGGACGTGAGGTTTTAGTGTGAAGTGAGAGGGCTGGAGCCCCTCTCCTGTGCAGACAGACTGAGAGAGTTGGGGCTGTTCAGAGAAAAGAAGCTCCGAGGAGACCTTATTGTGGCTTCCAATATCTCCAGGGGGCTACAAGAAAGCTGGGGAGGGGCTTGTGAGGATGTCGGGCAGTGACAGGACTAGAGGGAATGGATTGAAGCTGGAGATGGGTCGGTTCAGATGGGACGTGAGGAAGAAGTTCTTCCCCAGGAGGGTGGGGAGACCCTGGCACAGGTTGCCCAGAGAGAGGGGGTGGCAGCCCCATCCCTGGGAGTTTTTCAGGCCAGGCGGGATGGGGCTCTGGGCAGCCTGATCTAGTGGGGGATGTCCCTGCCCATGGCAGGGGGTTGGAACTGGATGAGCTTTCAGGTCCCTTCCAACCCTGAAAGTTCTAGGATTCTAAGTTACAGTGTCACTTCCCAACAACTCACCCGCTGCTGTGGGCACTGCAGGTACTCACTGAGAGAGCTTGTAGGAGGCAGAGATGCTTTTAAGTCTCAGCTGGCGTGGATGTGGTTTCAGCAGATGAGTAAAGCAACCAGATAATTGCTTCCTGCCAGAACCATCTCTATTTCTCTCTTCTCTGCCCCAAAATTTGCATGTGCTTTTTTTCTTTTCTTTTTTTTTTTTTCTTCACACCTCTGAAGTGTTTGTTTCTCTGCTCGGCTCACTGTAATTCTCCCTTCCTGCAGCACCGTAGCTGAAAACTCTGCAAAGCCATCGTGTGGTTTTTTTCAGGAAGAAACCAGAACTATCTAGGCTATCAGCGGTGACAAACCGCAGTTAAGGAGCTCAGAAGAGTAGAGAGAAGAGCCTTCATACCAGGAAAAGATTGGACAGAGAATAAAACAATTGATAATGTCACTTTTGATCAGTTATTCAGCTAAGGTAACATTTTTGTTAGCAATCACATTTGTTACCAAGTATAAATAAAATTCAGATGAAACCCATGCAAATAATGCTTAAAAGAAAAAAAAAATCAGAGAGCCTACAAAGCCTGAGGAGAAAGAAAGAAAATGGTATTGTGCTTGCCAAAAGGCTAAAAATGCAACTAAGTGGACTAGTCCAAGAACCTCAGACAACATAGAGATGCAGGGTTTCTTTGCATCACTACCACAACACAGAGGCCCTGAGTTCTTGTCCCACTGAGGGACGTGACCTAATTAATTACACACCAGCACAGCAAGCTTCCTGCTTAAAAACAAACAAAAAAACCACCCCAAATATACACCAAAAAATTTCCCTAAGACAACAACAGCAAACAACTAACAACAGCAAACAACAAACAAACCGAAAACCCCTGTCCTCAAACAATAAAACACCATCTCCTTATCAACAAAAACCTTCTTGCACTAGATATCAGCCCAAAAAAAACCCCTAGATTTATTTTAGAGACTAGAAATGGAAGTAAAGAATCTGAAGCGACTGTCCTACAGTCAGGTAAGAAACGTGTGGTGAAGCTGAGACAAAACCTAAATCTTCTGATGCAGCCCCTGCTCTTACCAGCCTCCTCAGAAATCTTTAAAAATCCATCCCTCTTCCCTTACATTCATTTAAGAATATAATATAAAACAATAAATCACTAACTTGATTGCTTTTCACCTCAAAGGAACAACTAGTCTTTGCATTTTTGCAAGAGGTTTACGCTTATTGACACTACCAAGAACTTTAAAACCCTAATTAAAATGTTGTTACTTTATTACCCCCGAGCACCAAACGCAACGCGCCCACCACAGCAGCGCAGCTGATCCCATCAGACTCTGTCCTGCTCCGCACCAAAAGAACGGATAAAGACATGAGTTATTTTAACGCAAATCAGAATCAGATGAGAATAGTTTGGTACCTCTAAAACTGCAACAACAACAAAATCACTCAGTAGGCCTATTAGAAGGAGGCCATAAGCCTCCTCCAAAAGCTGGATCTCCATCCTCCATCGCTTCTTTCCAGGCAGGACAGACGTTCCACCCCAGAGGGAAGGCTCCTGCCCCTGCAAGAGCAGCAGATGCTACACTCCTGCACACGTAGCTCATGGAAAAAAAACAACCCATAATACCTACAAGATGTTGACTGTTGATTTCTCTTCATAGGAGGAGGAAAGGTTGGACTAGATGATCTCTAAGGTCCCTTCCAGCCTATGCCATTCTATGATTCTACTGGAGTTAAAATAGGTTAAAAAATGTCAAACATGAAAGCAGATCTTGAGGTGCTACAGCAATTGCAATTTTCCCTTCTTAGTGTGAAACGATTTCCTCCACGGTCAGTGCTGCTATTTCCAGCTCTGGAGAGCTGCGAGATGGTGGCAGAACCAGGCTCACCTCCTTAAACGTTAGAGAGCACCAAGCGTAACAGCGTCATCTTCGGAACTTCGAATTTCACAGCAAGCAAAAAAAGACAAGTTGTCTCAAAGGGATGCACACAAACTCCAAAAACTTGTTCAAAGTTCCTCGGACAATAAGACGTTAAGAGGTACAAGTATCATCCTTTTTTTTTTTTTATTCAACTTTTCTTAATAAGTCCATAAATAATTTTGGAAACAAACACTGACAGTTCTTATATGGCATTTTCCAAAACATAACGAACTCAGAAGACTTTATACATGATATTAGCTACATTATTCTAGTTGACCATAAAAGTACAGGCATTACCACCACTAATACCAGGAGGCATTCAAACACTTTCTCAGGACAGCATCAAAGCACGTCCTGCCACAGACACTCAACCCTGCACGTCCAGAGTAGCTTATTTCAGGGCAGCACGAGGGATACAGCTACACAGTCTAAACTAACTGCAGCAAAGTGCATTAGAGCTGCCCCGCATGAAGTTATTCTGGCTTTTTGTTATGTTGGACGGCAAGAAATATCCTCTCTTGCTGCTTCTTCTGATCTCATCATCACATTCACCCGAGATCAAGATTCTGGGAGTTTAATCTCAAGTCTTCTCAAAACAAAATTCGCAGGTGTAAAAACAGTTTAAGGCAGTTAAGAGGTTTAAGAGACCCCTTATATATATATAATATATATCATATATATTATTTATATATTATATGTACATGTAAGTTCTTAAAATTGATACAAACTTACTCCACAGGCCCGAAATCTCACTGAAGGTGCTCGGTATTCGCTGACGCTCCAAATGCCTTCCCACGCTGAGGTGTTAAAAGCTGCCCTGAACTCCAGCTGTCACCTTGCACAGAATCCAGCGGCTTCAGCAGCGGATCTTAAGATCCAGCTCGCTCCCTTAGCCTTGTTCTCCCCACAGCTGACCTTTCAAGGTCCCTTCCAACCCCTAACACTCTGTGACGGCCACTAGGTCAGTCCTCTCTTTTTCTTGATTTGATTTGTTAAAAGGAAATATAAGTCTTCTATTATCATATGAGATGAACATAGGAAACAAATATTTCAAGCTTAAAGCTCAGCCTTCATCACAAAACAAACAGCAAAGGCTAATTTCGTAGTGCCGTTTCCTGATTTTCATACATTCAAACAGAGCTTTGACTTGATTTCTAGCATTTCAAAGAGTTACTATAATCAAATCAAATGTTCTGCCCTTTTAAATTACTTTCCGAGAGAGAAACCTACATTGCAGCACCGTCAAAAAAAAGGCATTGGAGTAAACTGGGAAACACTGGGTCAAATTCCCCTGAAAAAAAAGATTGACACTGAGCCAAATTCCAAGCGACTCTTCTTAAAGCAAATGGATTTGTCTGCTCTAACTTATGGATTTAACACGGCGAGAAAACAATTAACACATCACAGTCTCCTTGAAGCTGAAATTGGCCTGATATTCGGAGCTTCAGAGATAGGCTGGCTTTAACCACAACACTGCTGACAGTTCTCTCAAAACCGTGAGAGAGATTAAAATAAAATATTTGAGCGGAATGTAGCTTTAACACGCTCGTTCTTATTGCTTCAGGACGCCACAGAGAGGTTTTGGAGGCGTTTTGGTTTGTGGCTGTTTTTTTTTTTAAAAAAAAACAAAACAAAAAGCCTGGGAATTGGCCTTTAACACTGATACCGCTTTGCAACAAGAAGGGACGACAAGGGATGTTCTATTTGCAGAAGCCCACTCCTGAGATAACTCACAATCAGAAGCCTTTGCCAACCCCGGGGAAGTCTGCGTGAAGGACGGGCTGCTTAGCAACTATCACCACCAACCTCCCACCGCTGCCTGAAAGCGGGTCAGCGATGTTAAGGGCACGCCAGAACTTGCTGCTAGATTACGCAGTCTATTAAAAGCCTTCCATTTAGCCAAGAACGGAGGTTGCAGGCGCTTTACAAATGCATTAGGTTTGAAGAAGAAAAACCACCAGAGGTTAGGAATCCACAAAACGCGAGCTGAAGGTTGTCCTTCAGGTCATAGATATGTGAAGCAAATTAATTCTTCATTTATTTCCCTCGAATACAGCAGATTATTATCGACTTGGTCAGAGCAGCGACAAGATTAAAAAAGGCTTCTTTTATGTTCAGCTAAGGAATATAATGTGGCCAAGTACGACTCCTAGTTCTCATTTCACGAGGATATGAGGCACGTAAAAAGGAGTTCTCACTTACAATACGGGCACAGAGTTTATAAAGAACAGATAATCCTGATTTGCTATGTTAGCCATAAAAAAAAAAAAGGTAGAACGGGTGAGACCCAACTGGTGGGAAGGGAACTGTCTGTAAAAAATGAAAAAAGAAAATTGTTAACACCGTCTCACCATTTTCTTTTCTCAAGCAATACGAAACAGGACACAGGCCTTTTGTAAGCACGTGGGCACACGCGAGCACAGCGCCAAGTTTCGTCAGCTTGGCTGTCCACGGCAAGACTTCTGTCTCGCCTTTTCACTCGCACTCAAGTCAGAGCGTGTGAGTTGTAGCAAATGCGCTTCCCCAAAAGCGCAACTTCAAGTGCGGCAACCCCCATCTGTCCTGGCAGAACTCCTCCTTCTCAGTTCTACACCAGAGGAGTATTTTACAGGGCAAGCATTCTCCTGCTTGTGCAACATAATCCCTCGCTTGTGCAACCAAAGACTCAGGAGGTGCACGGTAACAGAAGCCTGGGTGCTAGTCCTGCTGTCCTCAAGACACTGCCTCCATCCTTTGTCTGTCCCAACTCTCCTCTGATTTAAGATCTTTCCAGGACAAACAGGTGACCTGCAAACTTCCAAGGAAAAATAAATATTTCTAGGTACTCCAGCAACTCTTCCGAAGTGTTTAGACATTATAATTTTTATAACAGAAGACATTCTGCAGTAAAACGTAGAGAACCGGCAGCTGGATGCGCTCTAGCTTTAATGACCCTGTACAGAGCATGCTGCATAATCTAGATTTAATATAAATTCCTGCAAAATAAAACTCTTCGTAACAGACTGAAAAAGCAATGGTTTTGCGGCAATTTCATCCGACCATTTAAACAACTCTGTGCTTTAGGTGAGGCTTATTTTTTCCGCTCTCTTCCAATTGACTGGGCCTGTTCAGTAACCTTATCAGTAAGAAGCAGTGATATATGCTTGAGGGAGATCATCAGAAACAATCGTCATTTTACAGCACAAGTTCACGCGTGAAGCGAGAGCCGTATACGGAGACGCAACAGAGCCAAGTGGGAGATACAGGGAAGTCTCACAGCGCTGCTTTCACAAACACAAACGTCCCAGGAGTTGTTCTGTGCCCACGCAACGCCAGGAGGGACGCTGAGGAGTTTCCCTTTCTTCTAGAGGCCAGAACACAAATGCTGTCTCCTCTCCTGCAACTTACTGGAACGTTTGCATGTTATGAAATGTTGCCTAAATCTGTCCCCTGTAAGACAAAGCTGAACTAACATCTAACCCAGAAATTTCATTCTCTGTTAAGAGTTTTGTTCATCAGTATGAACCTGTATCCGCAGAGCGAGCGATTCCCCCTTAGTGGAAGGATGTAACAGCCGACTACAGTCTTCTTTCCACCCACTGACATCCCAACGTGAATCGCTCCTACCCGGAGCTTTTTTTAGCAGGAATTAATACAATGCCAGGAAGGAGACAGAGAAGCAAAGGCACGTGCGACGCAATTCTTCTCCATCCATCTTCAAAGATAATTAATATTTCTTCCTTGAAATTGCTTTGCTGTCAAATAGCAACCGTCTCACATTGTGTGAATGGTTCACCAAGCTCAATATTCGATTTCTGGCTGAGTCCAACAGCTGATCACAGAATCACAGAACGTCAGGGGTTGGAAGGGACCTCAAAAGATCATCTAGTGCAGCCCCCCTGCCAGAGTAGGATCACCTAGAGGAGGTCACGCAGGAACGTGTCCAGGCAGGTTGGAAAGTCTCCAGAGCAGGAGACTCCACACTCTCTCTGGGCAGCCTGGGCCAGGGCTCCGGCACCTGCACAGTGATGCTTCTAAGGAAAACACGTGAACTACTAGGGGACACATACACAAAACACTGCCTTAGATGAGGCAGTTCTTACCTACCAGCAGGCAGGATTCTGGTGTATTTTCAAGAAAATGTGCATTTTTCCACGGCTATACACCAGTAATTGCCTCTCAGTGTTTTCTTGGGGCAAGGAGTTGTGCATTAATTCCATATATAGAATCACAGAATCATAGAATGGCCTAAGCTGGAAGGGACCTTAGAGATCATTTTAATCCAGCCTCCCTGCCGCCAGGGACACCACCTCTCGACTAGATCAGGCAACACATGGGGACCCAACGGGAATCGAACCCGCAACCTTGGCGTTGTTAGCGCCACGCTCAACTGACTGAGCTAACAGCCTTGCCTTCACACATCTTCCTCTTTTTCTGATTAGGCACGGTCTTTTCTAAGGCAGAACACGTGAGGTGTGCACCTCTACGTGCTCCTGCTACCATACATTAATTTTAAACGCCAAAGTGCTCCTAGTTACTCCTACCAGTCAGCTCTTCCAGTTCCTATTCATACACACTTACAGGAACGCCTGTATAAGCACGGCAGCATTTCCTCTCTTGGCACCTTGACTCTCTGCACGCTGTTCTGGAAGATATGAGGAGAATCAGCTAATTGCACCAAACCTGTAAGGTCCTGTAATCCAGATAAACAGGACCGTGATATTTTCAACTTTTGCTAAACCTTCCTCTAACTGGGATTTTTGCCGGCCACGCCACATGTATCGCATAGTTTGCTGAATTGTACGAGCGATATATACGCTTCTTCAGGTCACCACGAGATTATTTATTTTTAATTGGTCAACGCAAGTTTTCCACTGGTTAATGTAGGCTTGCTCCAACCAACACGGCTTCTTCAGGTCACCACGAGATTATTTATTTATAATAGGTCAACGCAAGTTTTCCACCGGTTAATGTAGGCTTGCTCCAACCAACACACTCCCCACTTATTGCCAAAGAAACTGATTTATGTGCAAGTTTTACCACCTCACCCCTCAGGCATTCCCCACGCAGCCAGCTACACCGAGATCAGCGTTTTCCATTTTTATCAAGAGAGCGTAAGATCTCCACGCAGCAAGAGCTGGGAAGTCACGACTTATTTTTCAGCTTTCAGACGGCTTTAAGGAAAGTTCTCGAGTCACGCCAAGGACTCGCGTGCGAATCGCAGCCCGAGGAAAGCCGTGTGCTCTCCACAAACCAAATATTGTCCAACTGCGAAGGTTGAGCCAAGGAGGAGCTGATCCTGCCCGGCCTCTGCACCGGGTAACGCTGCCACAAGATTTCTGGCCGAGAGCGGGTTGGAGGGAGCTTGTGTGGGCTTGCCCCAACACCGTGTTCTGGTGTTGAGTTAACTGAGCAAAGAATAGGGAAAAAACACATTCTGGCATGATCGTATTTGGTTCTAACTGTGATTTCAAATGAGGGGACTGAGTCTACCTTTACTAAGTTCACAGATGACACCAAGTCAGGGGGGAGTGTCGATCTGCCAGAGGGTAGGCAGGCGCAGCAGAGGGACCTGGCCAGGCTGGGTCGATGG
>NW_009734442.1:0-38214 GCF_000703405.1 Apaloderma vittatum | reverse complement strand
AAGCCAGGATGCCGTTGGCCGTCTTGGCCACTTGGGCATATGCTGGCTCATAGAATCACAGAATCCTGGAATGTCCCAGGCTGGAAGGGACCTCAGAGATTTTAAGTCCAGGTAAACTACATTGACAGCATGTCCCTTATCCACTAAGCAGGTCACCTTGTTATAGAATGAGATTAGATTTGTCAAGCTGGATCTACCCCTCATGAATCCATGCTGACTGGGCCTGATCTCCCTGTTGACTTTTAATTGTTCTGTTATGGCTCTTGAGATTATTTGCTCCATCACCTTTCCCGGCACTGAGGTAAGACTGACAGGTCTGTAGCTACCAAGATCCTCCTGTGCCGCTCGGGGGGAGTAGGTGGAGAAACTGGGGTTGATGTTAAGCCCAGAGAGAAGGAAGGGATGGAGGAGGGTGTTATTTTTTAAGATCTGTTTTTTCTTATTTCTCACTACTCTTCTCTGATCTGTTCTTTTAATAAATTTAACTAATTTCCCCAAAATCGAGTCTATTTTGCCCAGGACGATAAATGTAAGTGATCTCCCTGTTGTTATCTCAAACCTTGAGCCCTTTGATGTATTTTCTCCCTCTGTCAAGTAGAGAAGGAGGGGTGACAGAGCAGCTGTGTGGGTACCTGGCCGCTGGCCAGGGTCAAACGACTACACCATCACAATCTTGACTTCAGAAGATCTCAGCAAAGCTGCAATATTATGCAGGAGCCATGTCCAGAATTATCATATCTTGCTTTTACTGTGACTATTAAAGGATTATTTTCAGCTGGTAAGATACCAGGCTTTTAAGCTGTAAATGTGCTTATGCGATTATCTGGTTGATGCTTCCTCCCAGTTCCGAAGATGTGTTATTCCTTTTCCTCTTCCCTGCTGGTGCCTCAGTCACCCAAGGATATTCAGTAAGAAAGATTATTGATGCAGTCCGTGTGTGTTGATTTACTTAATATCCCAGAATGCCTATCATTATTAATTTTTTATTTATTTTGCATGAGATGCTTGGTTAGTGCTTTACAGTTAAGTGTAAAGATTTGCCTCCTGCCCCAAGACAATTGAAAATGACAAAACAGGAACTGGGATCGTTGAAATGAGCATAACAAAAATGCAAAGAGATTGGTTATTCTCTGTAATTTCTATTAGTATTCCTCAGAATGGTTCTGTTTAAACTTTATTACAGTGTGGGGTAAGATGACAATCTCTTCATACTCTTCTGTTTTTAAATCAAGGAAACTCCTTGTGAGTTAAATCAAGTCGTGTCTAGACCATACTTTTCTGCACCAAATCTTCGTAATTACCTATCTTCTTTTTTGACACATTCATATTTTTAAGACTTACGAAATTACTTTGCTCTATTGTTTGCTCATCAACTGTGTGATCAACTAACTTAGGAATCATATCAAGAGAATGCAAAATAGAGGAAAAAAGCACTTGTGTACAACCTATTACCATACTGAAAATCTGTGTTGTCATCTGGTAGCTGAGAAGCTTTGTCATGTGTCACTAAGCAGGAGAGCTCCTGAATGGATGAGGACAGTTTTCCGTAGGCCCCAGTCCTACGTTGTTTAAGCAACACCCTATGGCTGGGCAAAAGTCAACTGATAGGAATGGTTGTTTTGCCCATGGGTATCCAACTGCAGGATTAATAACTTAGAATTGAGTCCTTAAGCTTCCCTTCTGTTCAAGTCCTAACAGTGCTGAGCAATATCGTGATGCAGCTGGTGGCCACTGGGGCAGGTGGCTGCAGGGCACTTTTCTGCTCACTGAAAAAATGGGATATTCTACACAAAGTTCCTCAAATGCAATCCTGAAAAGGGGCTGCTCAGCCTCTGTGGAAGGCACTTATCTAAAACAATTTGCTGGCTGTCACTGCCTTTAACTGTTGCAACACTTAACATCTGCAAGTCCACTTGTATTACCCAAGTGCAAAATGGAAAGGTAGAAAATGTATATTATCCTCCTTGCAGAACCATCTTTCCTATACCTTCTGTGCTCTGCTGGTTTCTGCACAGTTCAGGTATACAAGCTGCTTTCTTAAATTTTTTTTTTTGAAAGAGAGCTATTTACTTCTGGCAGTAGGGATATTTTCTGGGCATGGCAGAGTGTATTCTCGGTAAGCCTTCTTTCATGCTCTAACTCCTGCACTGCATGGCAGAGCTGAGCAACAAAAAGCATTGCTCTCACCTGGGATTCTCAGTATATTGGACACCACAAGAGAGAGAAGGAGTAACTACTGCTACTCTTTCCACCGCGAGGGAGAGTCGTTATAGCCTTAACCTCCTTCTCAGACTTCAATGTCTTATACGGCTGAATGATGTCAACTGCACAGTCTGCGGATTCAGCATGGAATTTGGGTTATTTTGTTTATTGGTTTGTGGGGTGTTTTTTCTCCTCTGTAAGCTTTCTTCTAAAGACAGCAGCTGCAAATCTGGGCCGGCAGCCAACTTTGTCTCTCCTTGAATAAAAATAAGACAGAGCTACCGGGAAGTGCAGAGAAGGCAGGGGAAGATCACACAACGGCTTGTATCAACCACGCGATGCTCACCCAAGATGCAGCATTCTCCTGAGGTGCTGACCTGAAGGAGTCTTAAATGTCCGTATAGACAGATAGGCAGCTGCAGATATGTGGGCCCTCACTGAGCAGAGCCCAGCTGGTGATGGCAATAAGCTGATCTCAGCTTTTCCTGAACTTGCAGGGCTCAGAGCTGCAGGAGGAGAGCTTACAGCCCCCTGCACCAGCTGGGTCTGACTCCTGGGTGAGAAAGTGGCAGTAGAGGGTCCTGGAGGGAGCAGAAGCAGATGCAGTGTGCTCAAAGAGTGTGATTTTCCTAGGCTGAGGTGGGGAATCATCAGCGGTTCCCTATGGGAAAGCCAGCAGCACCTCTGTGCTGTTTGAGAGAAGTTGTAGGAGGGGGCTTGAGGCTGGAGGGAAGGGCATGAAAATACCCAGCGACTGCTCAGTAGGTGGATGATGGGGGTGGAAAGGAACAAATCGTGAATTTTCTTCCCTTGCAAGCTGCAGAGAAACATGCCTCCAGAAGGAAATTAAGTTGAATAGCAGGGAAATGAAGAGAGGCATTTCTGAGTTCCGCCAACCTTGTCTGGCCCAGACAACTTTCTCTTATTAGTCCAGCCTTTCACTGAACTGTTAACTGCCTCCCAGAGGAAGCCTTCCCTTTGCTCTCCTTACCCATCCACTCACAGAGCTTTCTTCACCAGCTGCCTTCCGAGCCATGGCACTGCAGCAGTGCTGCCTGTTGGACATGGATCTGTGATGAGGAATGACTGCTCAGCTCCATCACTAACTGAGCCCTCCCAGACAGCATAAGTGTGTCCCTTATCTCATTAAAAAAAAATTAGGCTTTTGAGGAAATCCAGAACAGCAAGGGGGTTCCAGGGTGGTGGATGTGACTGTCCAGATGTTCTGCTGGATGAACTGGAGACTGCTTCTGGGTTCAAGCTCTGGGGTACTGCCGTTTGGTGTGTACTCAGGTTGCAGGCGCTTGGGTAGTTAGGTGATGATGGATGGCAGATACCTGCAGGTTTAGGCAGCAGATGAGTTACAGTTTAACAAATGCCTGGGATGCCTGGATTGTAAGCAAAGCTGCCAATCTGCCTCTTTATGAACCCCTACCCATGGAATGATGTCCTGTCATCTGCCCATCCTCATCCCCAGGCAGGTGCATGCTGCCTGGGGCTGAGACTGCCCCTCATGCTCCTGTTCTCTGTCTGGGGTGGTGGGACCAGTCCTGGCCCCTGGGTCCTGCCCTGCTGCTCCCCAGGGAGCCCCTGTTGTCCCTGATGTCTATGCATACAGGAGCTGTTCAGATAGATATGTTCGTAGGAAGAAAAATAAGACTGGAATAATAAAGCAGTAAAAAAAAAAAGGTCACAAAAATGCAAGAACAGCAACATTGCGTCTGTCATTCTGTCCTGTTACAACTGTGGTTGATTAAAAGTAATCACTTTCCTGTAATTTTTCTGTATTTTTCAGGTCAAGGAATAGAAGCTCTGCAAATACCTGTCTTGGACAGTTCTGCTCATTTTCCTTTCCTTGCATTCAAAATAGCTCATAATACTTTCGTTCAGGACAAAAAGGTTATGTGCTTAAACTAATACAGGACAGGAATGAAGCTGTAATTCTGTCTATTGGAAGCAATCACCCACAAAATATAGCCCTTCTTCCAGAACAGAAGAGTCCAGAGGATGATGAAATGTCAGCATACTTCTGGAAATACCCATTTGTCAGAGAAACAAAAAAATAATCCCATTCTCTGCCTATCTCTGTCCATCCCCCCTGCCACCCCCCCCCTTCAATTTATATAACTGCTAAGACTGGCTTTTAAAAACAATGAAGCTGGTAGAACTAAAAATATGAACCTTAAAAACTTATCAACAGGGAGAGAGTTAGGCATGTCCCTAGGGATACTGAGAAAAAATCTCTTCCTATTGTAATATAAGAACAGTGTATCAATCAAAAAATAATATATATACGTGTAATGGGTTCTAAATCCTAGAACTAGCATTTGCCAATCATTGCTTATTCACATCTCTAAACACAAAAATTTAGATCTTTGCTTATTTACACACTGTCAAAATAATTGGCCATTATGTCAGTACAGAGGGGTCTTCAAAACTGGAGACAAAGCATCTTACACCCCTATTAGGCCTCCTTTACTGCCATTTGCTGTGAATAGCCTTAGTGCAAATGAGAATCTGGCACATTCCTCTTCATAAACTGCCATTTATTAGCAGGTTAAGATAGAAGAAGATGAGTCCTTTTGATGCGCAGCACAGAAGATAATTAATTAGAGTTGTAATTCAGCAGAAAAGTGTTAAATTTAAACTTCAGAAGAATTATAAAACTTAATGAATTGACCTGGAACGTGTTGAAATTTCTAGCAACTTACTTAATTGTCCTAAATTAAATGACCTCAAATCATGATAAGACATTAAAAAACTGAATCGGTAGGCCTGACCTGTGAGCAGACAGCAAATAACAAACCGAGGAGGGATTCGCAATAAATGTATATTTTGAGAGAAAAAAAAATGCATCTCGATAGGAAAATACAAATCATTTATGTAATAATTCCTGTTCCATGAAGATTACCATTTTCAATCTATTTCCATTAATTTCTAGGAAAACCTAAAGGCTTCAGCGGGGAGGCTTCAAACAATATTTTGAATGAAGGAATTCCCAATATAAGCATTTAAAGCAGGAGATGGCAAATGGGCAGTTTTCTTTTTGCTGCTCTGTTTCTCTATCTCACTTCCCTCTCCTTTGCAGTGTGAGTGCCCAGCAAGCAGTCTATCAGCTGCTGAAGGTGTTTGAAGGTATGGACTGATGAATCTGTGATCTTCAGATTTTAATGTGTTTCCTAAATACTTAGCAGAGTTCCCTAATCCTCACACCACACCTATAAAATCAGCAAAAATAGCATGGGCATTTAGCTTAACGCCCTAGGAAGCTTATACAGCTGAACCTGAGGGCACACACAGAACTTCTTAAAACACACAATTCTTCCACATAGTTCTTAAAAAACCCCAACAGTTCATAAATAAAAGAAAGGTTATTAAAACACAACCACAAACGCAGAAATAAGAAAGAGATCCTGCAGTTAGGTTTGAGGAGCCCAACTTGACTCTCCATTTGCGTGACTTTAAACTCTCTTTAAACTCTGCCACTGTGCAGCAGAAGAGAATTTGGACCAGTGTGTAAGTACTATGGAAGACTTAATCATTCCATATATATGTTGATTTTATCAATTTCTCCCTCACATATGACTAATGCATGATACTTAGTCCTTCCAGGAGATGAAAAGAGCCACATCCACAGCATTCCCTGCGGATGTCATTCACACTAGATCTAATGCAACAGGTTGATTTAAACACTGCCCTCCTCACACAAGATCTCCTGTAGACAGCCATGACCCATGCTGGGAAAGTTCATATCCTTTACTACCCAAAACATTAGAGGATATTTACTGAAATAATTTTCATCAGCTCAGTGTCTGTTTCCTCACACTGTTGGAAGGTACGCTGACTGCTCCAAAATGCCAGCGTTTTCCTTTTCGTTGCCTTTCTCCCTTTGCTGAAATTGTGACATATGTTCACTGCAGCAGTGGATGCTACCAAGTGGCGTAAGAGCAGTGATGCTGCAGGAATAAAACTGTTCAAATCTAAGAGATTGGAAAAGGTTGGATGGGGCTTTGAGCAACCTGATCTAGTGGCAGGGGGCTTGGAACTAGATGAGCTTTAAGGTCCATTCCAGCCCAAATTGTTCTATGGTTTTATGATTCTATTATTCTATGAAAAGCTACTCAGAGGCTCAGGTGCCTTTATTTAATAAAAGCTAAAGCAAAGAGGCCCTGGAGTACTTCTTGGTAGGGACCTGTGCATCCTAAGGCAGAAATACTGCAAACACTGTGAGTCAGCGCTGAAGTTCCAGGCAAGTTTCAGTGTTTGTTAGAATCAGAAAGTCATCCACCTAATTAAGGATTGATTTTAAACTTATATTTCCCCTTCATTATTATGCACTGCAAGAGCATACTACAAACATTAGTATCCCATTATTGGTTCATAATGTGGTGCCATTACTCTGCCCCAGCTCAAATTACCACTGTAATGGCTACTGGCTTCCAATAACCTACCCCAATATGAAATTCCACAAGGGAGATATAGTTTATGTGAGGCATCACTATAAACGTCTCGTAATATGCGTAAAACACCAAATTGCGCATAAAAGATTGAACAGCCTCTGAAAGCAAAGCCTCTGCACTCTCTGCAGCAGATGTTTTCTTTCATGCCACCCAGAAATGATATATCTTGGGGATTATTTTAATGCAAATACATACATTGTCTCTATAAACATTTGTTGGTGCCACTTGTAGCATCTACTTCCCTTCTATTTTCCCATTGATTTCTCCCTCTTTTTAGCGTAGACTGGGATACAATATGCGAAATAATGTAGGACCTATCCTTTAGAGTGCAAAGATATGCAGATGTCGTCCTCTACGGAGCTGCTCCCTGCTCTGCTGTCACATGCTGTTGATCAGTGGGATTTTGGTTACCCGTACAGCAATTAAATTTGGTTCCCATTGCCCACAATTTCTTGTCTGTCACTCTTCTACATACTGGAGTTCCCTCCCAGTTCTTACAACAGATGTGCTCTGCTAAATAGTCACCACACATACTCCGTTTCCCATCTAGCCCCTCTAAGGTTATAATTATTTATTTATTTAAAACTTCTAATTTTTTCAAAATACTGTAATTATAATTCTCTGGTCCTATTTTTCTCTATTTACTGTTCCCATCATGCATTAAGTAAACTTTGATCGAATAATCTCTGAAATATATCCTTAGACATTTTAAAACCAAAGATAACATATCATTCTTACAGGAATGCGCAGTTCAGACTACCACTTCTTTTCACACACAATTTATTTATGCATATATAATATGTAGACAACTACCCAATGTATCAGGGAGAATTCTCTATTTAATTTTTCCTTCATCTCTCTCCCTCTGTGATCTGCATCTCACAGTCAATAACTCTTTTCCTCCCACATCATATGTTCTGTCAGCTTTCCTTTCTACAATTTAAAATGAAGGAAGAATTTTTTTTAAAAAACCCCATGCATGATCTTTTGTATTTGTTGATGCAAGAGCCTATAGCCTTTTTTATGCTATTCTACTTCTCAGAAAAGGAGTTCTCTCTCGTTAAACATCCACCTCTTTGCCATCCATCATATTAAAAAAACTTGCATACTTCATAACATTAAGTAATGCTTTTTCCATTCACAGCTGTTACCTGAAATCAGAAATTCTCTACTTTTCTTGCTTATTCCTGAATGAGGAAAGATTGAAAAGTGTGCTATTTAAAATCTCTCATAAGGATTAGGGGCCATTCCCACTCAATTCACTGATCATAGAGTTCTAATCTTTGACTTGAAGTTAGATTGTGGAATGAAGACATAAAGAGCCTACGACTGCAGGTTGTGTTACCTGTCTCTTAAAGGGATTAAGAATCCAGTTTCCTCTTAGCCCATCGTGACACACTGAAGTTAGCAAGTATTTTGACAGTGACTCTTCTTGAGTTTTCATTACCCTGGGGACTCTAATAGATAGACAGCTGTCTAAGACATTTGTGTGGAAGTTATTGTTTTCCCATTATTTAGCCATAATATCCAAATTTGGTGATGTCCTTGCTTGCCAGTTTTACTATTTTCAAGATTAGACACCCTTATTTCTTTGACAGGTTTCTACTAATGTGATATGAAACGTTGTTATGAAGTGCAGATTTTATGTTATATAATTCAGGAAATGCTGAGGAAAGGAAGCTGCCTATTTCCATCAGGAAATTAAAGGTTTGAATGTTTTGATATATGGGGCAAGTGTACTTTCTGACTGGAATAACAATTTCTGTTTCAGTGAACAGTCATCTAGCTTGCATCATATAAAAATCAAACTAGTAAAAATTGAATGAACATAGCAGAGATCATTTATCTTAGTAAATCATGGTATTGTTTCATAGAAATTGATACTAAGTCATATTTGACTAGAATTAGATTTTATTTCTGATGAGATGGAACATATTTATGTTAGAAATGATCTAATTTTCAAACAGCTGTAAAGAGGTCTCTGGAAGGAAACAAAACGGTTGAGGAAGTACCTTTATTTATTCTTATTTTGTAATTAACAGTCATTAATGAATTAGAATCAATCTGATTAATGGGGCATTGTCTTTGGAAATTTGTTTTCTGTACTGTAAGGAAAAGACCAAGGAAGAACTGTGAGAAAGGTTATTAAGACAGCACAAGCTTCAATAATCAGACTAAGCAAACTCTCTTCTAATGGAACAAATTAACAATGAGCAAACCAAGAAAAAATAGTCTTTGTAAAGACAATTTACCAAAAACAAGCAGTAGACTACAATTTTAAGCTAAGACCTTCAGTAATGAAATCTGACCTCTAGTATTCATATGCGACCCAGAGATCACAGGATTAATGTTCTTTCACTTTCAAATTACAAATTTAGCCAAGTACTTTCTGAGTTTTTTGCAGCCAGATGAAATTAGTGGGGACATGCACAGTAACTTCAGTAAGTTTTAGATCAGATCTTTCTCATCTAATGAGATTTGGCTGATTTAGGTAAGAACAGCAACTTTAGATTGGAGAGCCCCAGCTTCTACTTTGACAACAATTTGCAGCATAAAGCTAGATGAGTTTCTCTGTTAATTTGCTTCAGATTAAGGCTGATAGAAACTGATATCCTGGTTTGATATGGTAGCATCTGAGTACTTATTTTCTCTGCAGGACTCACACCTGCAAGTATACTCTGAAAACAAAATAGTGGAATTGTTAGTAGGGTGGATCTGCTTTGGTACTGGTAGCACCAACTAGCTAGGAAATTAGTCAGGTCTTCACAGCTGGGACTGTAACCAGATTCCTCTTAGCCCTGTCGATCTTCATTTACTTAGACGTAGAGAAGTTCATTACTGAAACGAGGCATCTTCAAGAATTGAGGCCTCTGAGTGTTTTAGCTTTGTGAATTTCTTCATCTTCTGTCCAAGCTTTCTTTTCCTCCTGTTCTAGGACAGAGCATATTTCATAAGAAGCATTTGATTATATTCTATTATTTCTCAGAGATGCACAAAATTTCCTTCATTTCATCTAGCTCTACCAAATATTATCTACAGTTTTCCATCTGCCATGATATAAGAAAAACTTAAGTGTCCTAATGCCCATGATGACTATCTGCTCTCTTGTCAGCTATTTCCTACATCAGATACTTAAATACATTTAGATTTGAGAAACTGTGATTGTTCTTGATTGTAAACTTTTGCAAAAGCTGTGAAGTGTTGCCTTCTTTAATACTGGAAAATACTGAAAATGAGAATAGAAAACTGTGGTATGAATACAATGATTTTGATGAAACAATACAGCAACAAACAAGCAGGAATTCTGTAGACACCAACAGTTACAGACCTGAGTGTTCTCTGGTTTACCACAAGTTTCTTCCCCCACCCTCCATAAATTATTTGCTTAGGATGTCAGAAAGGTGCTTAGATTGCATCACTGAACACTTAAAACCCAAGCATTTCTGCCAACCTTGAGAATCCCTTGTGTTCTTTTTATTTAGTATTTTCTCTTTCCTAGGGGGCCACTCTATATAAGATTAAAATAAAGCCCTTACTTATCCAGAGCCTAGGGTGAATGGTGAAAATTCAACTTAAGAAAGTACTGCAGGTAAAAGCTTTTCTTTTGTTAACCTGAATGAAATTGTCACAAATTTGTTTTACAGCAAAAAAGTTGGGGTGGGAGGAAATTAAAATACAAGAGGTATGTAATGCTTAATGCTTCTAACTTTTTCTGATGTAAAACTTGCATCCTTGGGAGTGAAAACTGGAAACTGCTTATATAATGATTTCTACAATATACATCTATTGGTTATATATAATGGTTGCATCATGGATATGTTAGCGAAATGAGCTGATTATGAGACAAGAAAAAAAATCTGTTTCGTAATCTTATCAGTGGAAGGAACAAATACAGAAGCTAATTAAACAAATACAGAAAATAATTAAAAATAACATTTTAAATAAGGCTAGTAAGGTAAAGAAAAATAACATGAAGACACTAAAATTAAAACAAGATTCAACTTCTTTGCATTTATGTACAAGGCTGATTTTATTCTAGATTATTTGGTCTATAATATTGTACTACAACTATTCTATATTATTACTATTGAGAGCTCTCTAGTTTCAATGGCTGATGAACAGTTTTTAAACAGAAATGTCATTCAATTGTAATTTTTCTAATATGGACATTTTGTTAACCATAAAATGATTTCTTTGTGAAAGACCTCTTGTGAAGCTTTTAATTGCATGTTTTTCTGATGCAATTCTTTGCTCAATATAATATCAAAATCAACTCTTGCCTGAAGAAGAGGAAAGTAAGTGAGAAATGGAAAAATAATATTGGAAGAATATTGAGATGGTGGTTTGTGTTAAAAATAGTCCTTCTTATGTAATCAATTCTCTTGAGACCTCTGGATGGTCTTTAGTAAAAGCAAGTATATTGTAAATAAATAATAACAAATAAAAATATAAATTTAAAATTCTGTTCCAGAAGCCTTTACAGGACATACCACAGAGCTCACCTATTACATTATCGATCAAAGCGGTTATAGTGGAAGAATGTTGTTAAAAGTTTCAAGGTCAGTCCTTGCAAAGTTAGGAATCTTCAGTTATACCTGGTATTTAAAAATACCCAGTCACTTTTGATCATCTTACCTGGATGCATACTGTTTTTTTTCTTAGAGTTGGTGTCATATTCAGAGCACTAAAAAAAACCTTTATTTTTTGACCAAATGTTCATTATAGAATTTTGGAAATTTTGAAATAAAATCTGTTTTGAAGGGGACCTTTCCTGAGCTAGAACTGTGGCTCGCAGAAATACCCATCTTATTCCTATTTTCCCCCCTCCCTCCATCATTGCTCTCTCCCAGGATAGCAGCAGAGGAACCTCTTACACTAGTTTTTCTTTCGTAACTTCTGGAAAATGCTTGAAATGTACTAAATATAAATGTCTGAGTGGTTTTTTTACGATCTCTTCAATTTATCCTGGTTGCTGTGTTTGTATTTATTATTTTTAATGTCTTCAGAGGGAATAACAGAGTTCTCTGTTGCAGCGCTTAATACAAGATATTGTTTTAAAAAGCAAACACTTTGACCAAATAACATTTAGGGAAATGGACTGCAACTATCCAAAAATAAGACCCACAAACAACCTAAGAGGCTGAACTGGAGGACATGAGAAGATGCTCTAAAGAAAGAAAAGCATTTTCAAGGCTTAAAGGTATTCAGAGACAATCAAGGGCCAAGCCAGCCAGCTCTGAGCTAATGCACCCGAGAGGCAGCCCTCAGCTCCCAGGAGGTCACTGTATTTTCACGGGAGATGTTGTAACAGCCTGCAGAAAGGACTGGGCACCACTGATTTGCAGGTGCTCAGTGGAGCACAGCTCATTGCTACTCAGCTTGGAGATGCTGGACTGTTTCGAATCAGAAGTGCTTCCAGCTGGTAGGACTGCTCTAGGTACGGAGTGTGGTGAACAGATGATATTGCAGCAGGGATGCGGGATATCACTGGCAAGCTGCCACCAACCTTTGTGCTCTGCCCAGGTGAGCAACAAAGAACAAGTCTTTCTCTCTCACAAGTGTCCAAACAGAAGAAGGGACAAGGGGATGCATTCTCACCTGTGGCATTTTCTGAATGATCACCAGCTCTGAACTGAAAGAAGAATCTCTCTTGCTATTTTTGTAGAAGCTGACATTTGGAGATCATATACACTGCTATTCTTCTGCTCCTGTGCACATAACTGAGAAATCAGTAGGAACGCAGAGGCTGGAAGAGATGTACAATGGACAGCAGGATGTTCTGTTCCAATATGAACTGGCTTTATTACTTCAGGATTTTCCTAGAAAATATGGAGGTAAGAAAGAAAAAGACACACATTCAGGTATGGTTATTTCCTTGAGTCAAGAGTATATATATATCTATATATCTATATATATCTATACACTTCATATGCTCCTTCTCTTTTGGTCAGTCATATTTGTCAGTCCTTCACAGTGCTACAGTTTGATATCAAGACTCCCAAATTCTCTCTCTTCTTGTACCATTCTCCTCTAGGATAACCAACATATGCCTACCTATGTGATGGACCTCCTCCCTCCCATACCCTCACCTACTTGCTGAAAGGACAGAGGGAAAGACCTGTTTGGGCACTGGAAGAGAGACAATCTCAGCCAGATGCTGAAAACTGACTGAACCAGGTATAACCTTTCCTTGCAGGCAGGTAAAGGGTTACTACAGTTCTCTTACTTTCTGTGTCTGCCCCGCCAAAGGTGATTTAGGAATCAGCCTAGGGAGAACTCTTCACTATGTTGGTTTTTGAAAAATAAAGCACATATTTTTGTGAACCTGGGGATTTTTTTTCCATTTATTTTACTAGCTTGAACAAATCTAGCAATCTGGGACTCAAGAGGTGAACCATCGAAAGAACACTCCCTGATCACTATTCCTACAATATATTTATTTAAAAACCAGCAGCCTAGCATTTCCAAGCAATGAGATACATGGCTACTGGGAATAGCCTCGTTTTTGGAATGGCTCTGGCATTACAACAACAGTAATATGGTGTGAATTGGGGCCATTAAAATGTCAAGAAACTAACTGTCTTTGGAGGGTTGTGAGGGTAGATTTACTTTATCAGTTTTTTGCACAGCAGATCAGAGGAAACAAAAATCTACCAGCCGTGGAAAGATTCATGGAACAAAAGTGGCTCAGAGTATTTACAGCATTCCTAATATTATTTAAAAAGAAAATAAAGCCACTGTTTAAAGCGGATTTTCTTCATTCGTTTTTTTTGTGGCTCTTACTTGTAAATCCTTAACATCAACACTTCATGTCTCAATATTTTCATTGTTAAAATCTTCAGAAATCTAAACACACACATATATATATACATATGTTTAACTTCATTTTCCATTATTGTAGATTTCTGATACAACTAATTTAAGCCTTTTAATATACAATTCACTGATATAAAAGAATTTATATTAAGTCCTGACAAAACTTTGTTATCTAATAAAAACACTGCTATTAATTGCACCCTTTCGTTCAGGATAGTATTTATGACAAAAATAATATCCTCAGTGCTGACTATTCTCCTTTTAGTCATCTACAGTTATAACTTCATTTGAATTTATTCTGGTATCGTGGCTATCTTAAATCAAGATGTATTTTGATCTAAACATCTAAACTATGAACAAGCAGCCCTACAAGATCCCAACAAAACCTGTTCAGTCTGATGCCCTATATTGGGAAGTGATTTGGAGTAGTAAAGATTGTAGAAACAGCAACCTTACTCTCACGCCTCCTCCCACAACTGAGAGTTGGCAGCTTGGTGATTTTGTGACCTAAGTGAAGGAAGATTATGTTTAGTAGGTGCTCAGACTACTCGTTAAGACTGCCCATGAACTCATTTATGCATTCAGTTCTGCGACATCCTATAGCAACACATGACCAAATGTAGATAATGGGCACCTAGAAGAAGGATCCATGGCCCTGATTTAGGGACATTGGCTTTCTTTTGCAAAATATAAAGAAAGTTTAAGGAATAGGCCTTTTTTTTTTTCATCCAGGCTTTCCATGCCCCTCTTCATCTTCTGTCAAAAGGGGAGGTTACAATTCCTGTCTTGAGACTTAGAGGAAGGAAGAGGCACCTAAACACCTCAGGCTAGGAAATGACTGAGATCTCTTCAGGTTTATGAGATTATGAGGAGTTTCTTGACAGTTTTGTTACAATATCCAGGAGTCTCTGAGACCTTAAAACCACAGGGGGAGAAAAAAATAAGACTGTGATTAAAGGTGGCATGCTGTCAATACACACACACACACACAAAAAATAAAGGCCATACTGTATGGGAAGGGCCAAGCTATGTGAAACAGAGATTCAGGTATTGGGGATGGCATGCCAGTTGGCAGACAATATCAACACTAAGTGTATGTGGGCAATTATCTAGGCTAATCAACAGAAAAGAGGTGTATAAGGTCAGAGGCAACATCCACATGCGCTAAAGGGGTGGGAAATCCTGTTGTCTGGTCCTTTGACGTCAGACTTGGAGTCCATGCACGGATCTTTACTCACCTAAAAGCAGAGAAAGATTGGCTCACTGACTCTCATTTCTTATAAATTCAAAGAATTGGGTTCATGAGAAATCTGACTCCATATTCTGGTGGACTGGAAGCACAGTTGAGATGATATTGTATTCAAAGTAGCTATGTGCAAGCTGGTTTATATAACCTGAATAGGAAACTGGTAGAAGCAGAATTAGGTAGATGAGGTAAGGTGTGCCTGAAAGTGGGCTGAAGTCAGTGTGGTAGTTAAATAAATTTAGTAAATTCTTTAGAATACACCACATGAAGAGGTTGCTCTGAGTTGGTTGGTTGTTTTTCGTTTGTTGTTTGTTTTCCTAGAAGTTAAGAAATATGTTTTAGTCCATGACATGCTTTGAAATTTGCATTTAAAGGAAGCTCTTTCCACTCTGTTTCACTGTGTTGAACCTATAGTTGTAATTGGACATGTGGAAAAATAAACTATGACATAAATTTATGTAAAAAGTGTGAAGGAATAAACTAAAAAGAGCTATCCATCTAAAATATAGAGTAGTTTCAATACTTTCTTAAAAGCACTGAGAATTTTGCGTGTCAACTGCAGAATAAGAATAGATCACTTAGTGCTCATCTTCTCATCAAGTTTCACATAAACAACAAAACAACAATTGAATCCATTGTAAATCTTACATAGAATCTCCACCTTTGTTATACAAGCTGCAAAAGAAAGTAATTAAATTGAAGTGAAGATCTGGCTTCTAATTAAGATGTAGAGTATATTAGTGACTTAATTTCTCAGGTTATTAATTGCTATAAAATGAATGTCTATACGGCTCAACCTTTCAGCTTCTGACTTCAATGGCAATTCAAAGCCCTTGACATTTCCACAATGTGCTCAGTGCTACAGAGGATCAAGTTCCTAAAAGAAAAGGAAGCACTTTTCCCTTTTTACTTAGGGTCAAAATAATAAATATCCAACTCTTTAGAGCCATGTCAGGTATACATATGAACGCATAAAACCACAGTGTCACCTGGCGCTATGACTAAACCAGTGATGCAGAAAAAACTGTGGACTGAGTTTTGTATCTGTTTGCCTGGGTAGGTAATCCTGCAGAAACTAGACTGTTTATTTTGATGATCAAGAGTTATTCAACCAGGTAATGCTCCATGTGACTGTTTTAAACCTTAATTTTAATCTGATCGTGGTGGCTCCAATCTGGTTTTATATTCCAGCGTAACTGGGAGCAGCTCCAGTGATGTTAACAGAGTTGGAGCTGTAAAAAAGTTGGTATAAAGCACACTGGAATCTAGCCATTTTATCTTCATTCTGTATGACTTCCTATCCTGAGTTTCTTATGGCCTAAAGTCGCCTCTTTGAAAATTAATGGATGTTTTTCAATGACTTTGGCTGGAACAAGACTGGACTATCAAGAAACTGTGTTAGTATCCTCCCTGGTGATGTTCATACTTCAGTGAGCTCCATTAGAAAAACTAATTTTATTCTAAACACTTATAACACAGCACATAGGTAGGAAAAAGTACCATCAATCACTTAATGTTATCTCCCAGACAACTCTACACACATCAGTGATGTGCTCAGAAGGCAAGAAGACCCAGATGAATTGGTACAGTTTGTCCGGGTTTTTCACTTTATAAACAGAAGCATTTCAGAGATGTAGAACAGTAGCTATCATTTCTACTGTTAAACTCACGCATATGAAGAGGCCTTTAAGGAAAACAGCAGGACTAAACAACAAAGGATAAATTTACATAATTTTACAGGGAAATATATGAAAACAGTATTAAAAGAATTAAAGTTTAATATAATAAACTTATAATTAGCAACGAGACATTGAAATTTAATTCATGTGTTCTGCCTATAGAATGATATTGGCAATGAAATTTTACATGTATGTAGTAGAAAAACCCTGTATACCTCAAAACAGAAAGTTTATTTGTTGTAATAGAAATTGAGTGATTCAAGGTTCTGAAAGTAGCCTATTAAAGGAAATATAACTGATATTGGCCATTAATATATTGACTTTCCTGAGAAGAGTTACTAGCCTTACCTATGTAATTTTCTGAGTTCATAAGATGGATCTCATAATCAAGCGTAGTTTACAATATCTGAAAATCATCAGAAAACAATTGTTTTCTGAATTATTCTCAAACACAAAAGTGGCCATTGGCCATTCAGTTACCATCTGTTGAGTAAAACAGATTATGTGAGTAGTGATGAAATATGTGAAAATTTATGAAGGGAAGTTATGCAGGACAATGCATAATAATAAAGATAAAATTGACTGACGCTTTAGAAATTAAAGACAGCAAAAAGTTCCGTTTCGTATATTAATTGCTTTTTTACCTAGCTTCTGAAAGAGTTATCACAGTATCTTTTCTATTTTAATATAATATATCTTGAGTCTTTATGTTGGCTGTGCTGCTTATGTATGTAATGTCATGAAAAGTAGTATTATTATCTTTAAAGCTGAAAGATTCAGTTACATCTTTCTGCATAAACAAAGCAGTAGAATTTTACAAAGCAGTTCTTGCATCCAGCTCAGCAAGTTACAGATAGATATCTACAGAAAGACTTTTAATATTGATTTAAGTTCTCAAAGTAATGACGAAGCCAGGTTATTCCTTGGAACAATGTTGTTAGTTTAGGCAGAAAAAAGCATTTTTAATTTTTATTTATGAAAGAGAAAATGTTTTCATTAATATGTATGTATCTTAGGGCTATTTAAGCCATTCTTATAAGCTGAGGCATTTATTGACTATAGTCGATCATTATTACTTGTTGAACAGAATGTAGTAATTTTTGTTTTGTATTATAATAACATCACATCTAAATAGGCCTGCTGTCTATATTACATTGCATTATACTTGAAATTATTCTCATTTGTACCCACTGAACCTGATGAAGTAATATGGACAGAATCTGATTCTGTTCAGCTGGCATTCGTGTCATAAATGAGAGAATCAATCCACTAGAATCAGTTCACCTACGCTTTTCTTTCAGTGCAGTAAATCTTCATGAGGCAGATGTCAGCAAAAGGGAATTAAGGTCTCCTTTCATGTGGATCTTTTTAAATTCTTTTTTTACATGTTTTTTGTTATATCCAGCCAAAGCCAATGAGAATGCAGCTCTGAAATAACTACAGGAGTGTTCTTATGACTGCAGCAAAATTATCCTTTTCATGCAATTAAAAATAGCATACCACTTCTGTTCTCCTGCTCAGGCCTTGCTTATTTACCGCTCAAATGTCAGTGACTGCGCTAACTTAACCTTTAGTGTTGTTCTAATGGACCTGCAATTAAACAGCAAGATTTTTAGTGGCCTCTATTCGAATGGAATAGCACTAGGCACTGCCAAGCGAGATACCGCAGAGCCTGTGCAGTAGGAAGGCATCCCATTTGTATGTTCGTAACAACGTACTATGGGCTGCGCATCTGCAATACATTATTGATCAAACAGTTGTTATAAATAGGAGCATCTAGTTTTGCTACCAGCACCAACGCTCAGATCTCTGAAAGCTAAGATGTAATTAATGTATTCATATAGAATACATAAACTGAGACTAGAAGACTGCCTGCAAACAACTGTGTAGGAAAAAAAGAATCAACAAGACAAAACTCATTAAGAATTATAATATTCGTTAGATAGCTTTTATGACCTGCGCTTCTCCCCAATGTGCCCTTCTTCTGTCAACATTCAAAACCTCGTTACAGATTTGCCAAGACAAGTCAGTTCTCAGTTTGATCAGAGAAGGAAAATCATACAATCCCACTAAATCTTCTGACAGTTCTGCTGTCAGGGCTGTCAGCCTGGGATACGTACTTTACATTAAACGAAGCAGAATATAGTAGTATAGAAGGGGCTGTAAGAGTCTCTTCATAACAATGATTTATTTATTTTTGCATTAAATATGCCTTTGAGCTGTCAGATGATGCAAGGTTATTGCTGTTGTTTATTATTTATTGTTGGCATCATTATCATGCCTCAGAGTAGCCGTGGACTACGATCCAATTGTTCTTGCTGCCAAGGAACTTAAAACTGCGAGTGTGTGTAGGGAGTAGTCAGAGGTGGGGCTGTGGCAGAGCAGGCCAGCTTTACTCTCTTTTATGTGGGTAACACTGGGGAAATCACTGTGGCATGCACTGTGGCTGCCTCTAGTCTCATGCCGATATGGTATTAAGATTTTACTCTGGCATGGTTTAACGCTGCTTCCGCTGCAGTACAAGTCAGGCCAAGTCAGGCAGCTTGATGCTGGTGCACCAACATCACAAACAAGATACAGGACAAGGTGAGAGTCAGATGGGCACATAGTAGAGGAAGCAGGGAGGTTCGGTGTTACATGTACAGTAGTCACCAGCTGCTTACCTAGTAATGTCTTTATTCAAGGTTTCGTGGAAAAAGGAAGGAAGAGATTTTGCAAGGAAACAGTTGTTCTTGCAGAGTCCTTTCAAGCTTCAGAGGCAATGTTAGGGAAAACCAAACTGTACTTGCTAAACAGAGATATCAAGTAGGGTCAGTAAGAGGGAAAAGCTTTTGAGGACAGAATAAGCTAGAGAGATGAATAGCTGAGGATGGCGTATCCAAAGAAATAGGGTAGAAACTCGAGTTTTAGTTTTGCAAGAACTGCAAGAGTCCTTAACTTTACATAAGAAAGAAGGGAGCAATGGCAAAGATTGCCATCAGAACCCACACTTCATTCAACATTTTTTTTCTAGTGGGCAAGCCAAAAATCTCTCAGACTCTTGCTGTAGAGCTGAGACTGAACAGTGTCACAGAAAGTAACACTCACAGAAATATCGAATATAGGTGTGTGAAATGGAGATATTAGACTTCCAATATTTTTACCCCACTATTGAAAAAATTCCTTCTGCAATAGGAAGTATTTGTACTTACTATATAAATGCCTGTGTAAACCTATCAAAATTACTGGTAATTTTTCCTCCCAAATAGTCATTATAGTCTCAAAAGTAAAACTATATTTTTTGAGCTGGTCTGCGTTAGGGATACGGTGTTATTAATATTCTAGAAGTATATCCAAAATCATGGAAGACTGAGTTCAAAATTCCAAAACTGAGTCCTAATTCCAAAACAGCTATTTTGAAGAAGCTGAGCATTTTGTCCCTGCATAATAAAACAACAGCCGTGCTGGGAGGAAATGTAGATGAAATCTGGCAAATATGGAAGATAAACAAGTGGGAAAGGGAAAATGAGCTTGAAGTACAGAAGTAAGCTATATTGTATTATTATACTATATTAATATATTGCTTTGATATACATTATATTAGTAAATTGTCTAAATATGTTTAATATGCTTGTGAAGATTTTGCTTCAGTAGGTACATTGCAGGACCAGCAGAAAAGAAGTGCAAGATGGAACTGGAAAATCTGTTGTGTTCTGCGTATGTTAAGGTTATGTGGAATGTAAAGGAGATGTGGATTCCTCGGTGTATGGACATCTGGTAACCAGGATATCTGGTTAACATAAAAGAAAAAAACCCACACCAATACATAACAAACACCCAGACACACTAAGGAGCTGCAGACAATAGAGATGATAGGGAAAACTGGGTTTCTCAACTCAGTGACTGACAGGACCTTGAAAAGAACTACTAGAGCATTGCTTGGAAGATGTTCAACCAGATTTTACAAGTGATCAGAAAGAGGACCACGATTACCGTGGGTCTTATGGGAAAGAGACATTAGAATCCTTCTAAGGAGATCTCTCCTGGTTTTATTTTTTTATTTTTGGGCAAACTTTAAAATTTACCTCACTGAGATACATTATGGCTTCAAGCCAACATCCATTGGTTTACTGCTATGGTAGGGCACAGGCTCGATGCAGCACAGCATTTATAACTACAGAACATGTAGAACTCAATAGGTAGAAACTAGAAACAATTTCATTGATCCGTCAGTAGTTATCTTTGCTGAGGACACTATTATTTCATTATAAAATGTACTACGTAAGGATCTTTGTAATTAAAGCACTTTTTCATTTGCCTAGACTGAAGAGTTGATAGAAAAGTTGTACTCTCTCTTAAGGAAATTATCTGCTTTAGGGAATGCCTTTAAATATATCAAAGTGGAGGGATCATTACCTTTTCTGTGGCTCATTTGCAATATAATCTCATTTTGGCTCCAACCATCGCTGAATGGTAATGGATATTGATCAGTTGTTTTAGCAGTGGTATAACAGCTTCAATTTAATGACTGTATAATAACATTATAATGGCTGAGGCTCTGAGCAGAACATGTTCATTATTTCACAAGTCATACAAGGCAACATTAGAGCTTTTAATGTTTTCTGTGTGATTTAATTGTGCACCAAGTTGTACTTCTATACATGAAACACCAATAGTACACAGAGGATTACACTCTTTTAAAATGTTAAGTATGTACAACTTGTGCAAATAAAGCTGATCACATTTCCATTTCTTACAGCTAGAAACCTACTTACGTTTAAATAAAGTTACAGCGTTTAATTTCCTTTCAAAGATAAAAGGTACAATAAATGTAGTCCTGGCAGAAAGAAAGGTAAGGGGCTGTGTCCTTTCAGCTGACATGCAGCTGCTTTAACCCGAAAGAGAGCTACCAATTGGATTTTTTTAAAAAAAAATAAAATTAAACTATTAGAGATGTTAAAAAAAATGTCCAGATTTATCAGACCAGACAATATGACATAAAGTAGAAGTCTTCTGTTTTCAGTGCACCAGCATACAAAGCTTCATTAATTATACTGAAAGCTGTGACACAAAATACCTTCTCATGCCTTTTTTTTAATTTTTCGTATGATTTTACTAATTTTATCTTTTCCTAGTTGCACTAACTGGCACCATGCCCCCTATTTTATTTTACCTTTGAAAAACGCCAGTTTTTTGAAAAGGCTTCAACTCAGTGATTACCTTGACACAAAGTAAATTACTACACCCTTTTAAAAATGTTTCCATTCAACATTGCAACAGAAATGAACAATAAATTGTCTGATCAATTAAAATAGTGCCAAATAAACAAGTATGATTATATGTCAATGTTCTAATTTATACTGTGTATATATTCCTAAATGAAACAGAAGGTTAATTTTGAAAGTACAAAAGCAAATCTGATCTTCTCAAAATATCAAAATACTACTGTATGGTATTATTTAAAAGACATATGTTGAAATGGAGCTGTAGAAACTTTTTAAGTCAGTCTAATTTAATTTTTAAAACATTACCCAGGAAAAAAGTGTTGAAAAGCTAGGAAATTTTGTAGTTGAATAATCAAGTGTAATTAATCTTGGACTTAACCAAATGTTTGAGGAAATCCACAGTTTATTGAGAAAGAAAAAGTCTTCTTATGTGCCTTGTAGACTGTTTGAAACTCATGATATTTTTATCAAATTGAGTTTTTTAACATTTACTTTCAACACAGCCAAAATCTTTTTGAAAACTTCCCACTGAAATACAGTGCTTTATACTTGTCTTCACCAATTTTAGTGCATTTTCCTTCTTTCCCTTTCATTTTAAAGAAATGTTAGGAGTATATGAAAATAGTATTATTAGCCAGGAGTGAACAAATCTGCTGTACTTGAAGAAAAAAAAAAATCTAGTCTCTACAGCATGTCTACTCTTGGCTCAATTTTGATTTAAAATACTAAAATAGAGGGACAGTCACAGGTGTCATTAACACGGAGACTGCAATCTACAGAGGAGTAGGAATATTGCTATGAATAAGATGAGTAAAGAATTGAGATCAGTAAGATGAGTGGAATGAGAAAATATGCATAAGAGTAAGACAATGCACAGAGAAGAGCTCAGAAAAATCTGAGAATCGGCATCTTCCAGTTCTCAAAATGAAGAAAGAGAGTCTCGGGATTGATATTTAGCTCACATGTGATTAACCTTGCACTCAATGTAAAAATCTCCCAAAAACTTTTTCCCATCTCTCCCACACCTGCTATGGAGAAACCTGCAGTGAGAGATGCACCCCTTACCCTAACCTGAGAACACAGTTGTTATGGCCTGCAAAACTGAGGGGTAATGTCTCTCCTTCATAGCTGTAAACCTCTGAAATATTTTTCATTAGTTTCAAGGGGTTACTGGGCTTGTGTGTATCTCCCAGCTCATGAGCAGCTTTTCTGTAGGCATGTAGCTCCATCATCATACAGTTTATTATGGACTTATGATCAGAGTTTTAAAGTTATGTGACCATTTTAAAAATTATTATAATTTTTAAATAATAATTATTGTAAAGCACTTTTTTTTTGGAAGATAGCTACCTCTAATTTTTCTCTTCTTCCACAACTTTGTTACCTAACATGTTCTGCTTGTCAAATACTTATGGAACAGCTCAGAAGAGAAAACAAGAGCACATTTTAGAAGCATTTAGAGCATGAGGAGACCAACCTTATTTTATTTTTTTTTCATTATCATGTTCACATGTTACCCAGTGCTGTAAAGCAGCCATTTATTATGCTATCAAGGCCCACTACTCTGTTTGAAAGTGAAGAACAGATAAACTATCAATCATGTCAGACATCGCTATTGTATGTGTCCCATCTCCAGCAAAATTGGTTTGACATGCACAATTATCTGTCTAGATGCATTAAGTGTACCAGAACCTTCCATTTTCAGAAATTAGGCTACTTTCTGATTGACTTCGTACAGTACCCTGTGTATGCCTTAAATCTTTCCTGGATGCTTTGAGTTTCCAGAGGATTTTAGGTCTAATGGAGCATTTAGCTGCAGTATTTTTCCCTGCTATTTTTTTTTTCCATTTCATTTTACACCTGACTTCATGTATTGTTGGCAGTCTCTTTGAGCCCAAGGTGCATGAAAGCAATCCAGTTTATTTGAGAGCATGAGACTGACTTAACAGGATATATTCACTTCTTACTTAGCCAAAAGTGCCTTTTTCTGAGGACCTAAAGCTCTTTTATTCCTAGCACAGAGACATTACAACTATGCATGGAGCTGTTGATTTCAGTAACTTAAGCAAGTCCTAACCCTCATGGCACAGCAGTAATTTGTCTTCTAAACAGACAAAAAAACCCCGACAACCAAAACCATAATGGCTAGAAGAGAAATTTCACATAGAAAATAAACATAGAAAATAAACAACTTGCTTTGGGGGAGAATAGTTAAATCTAGCTTTTGCAGGTCTAGCCTTTGTTATGAGGCTCTTATATTATGTAGAGTATAAAACTTAGATTTATATAAAACTAATAAAGATGGGGGTGAAACTGTTGACTAGACAATTGACAACCTCCTATTTACCGTTGTGAACCTCCTCCTCTTTCTAGTGTTTAGAATTTTCTGTTTTGAATTGTCATGGCAGTAAATTGACAAAATGCATTCAGAATTCTGCTTTTTTTATACATCAGTCTAACCTATGTTCTCTGTGCATTTCAGTCCCTGGTTTTATTTTCTGGAAAATAAATACTCACCCTCATGTCAAATTCTCACGCTGCTCAAAAAATATGGTTTTAGCTTGATGATTCTTAAAATCTGTCTTAAAAACAAAGCTTGGCATTTAAGTTGAGCAGACACATTTGAATCCAGAAATAAATTCATTTCGTTCTCTGTATTTATTTATTACGCAGTATAATGAGACCAATGTTAAATAAAAAAGCAATTTCATGTGGAGCTTTCCACCAAAGCATGTTGATTCCATGCTTGGGATGCACTGGGAGCCCCAAAGGAATGTTTAATTGTTTTCGTTTCATGTACTTCAGCTTGATTTCCACTAGAGCTGATTTCAAATCTTTTATATTGTAAGGGGGACTTAAGATTCTTTATCACTTTGGCAGTTTTGAAAATGCTATAAATGATCTCTTTTGTTATATTTTTTGCCAATGTGGCTGGAAGCTAGACTTACTCAGTTATCTGGTGCTTTGTGTCTTGTCTTGGTATTTTGAGCAGAGGGTTTGCTTGCAAATGTAAATGTAAAAATCTTAGTCATCATCTCTCACAAAGTAGTTCTTAATGTTTAGTCACATTTTTTTCACATTTTCCCACATAAAATCATATTTTTCTTCTTAACTTGGTTCCAGACCCACTTATTTTCTCTCTTCTCTGAGATTCTGTAATTAATTTTTTCTATAGTTTTTTTTTTTTTAAAGACAAAAGTCTTAAAAACCATTAGGTGAAAACCAAATTAATGATATTTGTATCTGTTAGTATAATTACTGTATTTTTGGTACAGTATCCAACTTAACCACAGTAGTAAATCATTTGGTCTTCTGACAGTAGTAAAGCTCTGAACTTACTGATCCTGTTGTAGCAGATCAGATGATAACTTCCAAGTAGGATATAAAATTATGTAACAGGGTCTTGTGTACCCCTTACTCATGCTGGGGAGAATTTTCTCACTAAGTAATCAGTTATGTGATTCATATATCCTCTGCTCTCGTGGTGCCCTCAAAGCAAGTACAAATGTCTAGGACCTGCTGATGGATTTGGTCAGGGCTTCTACACCAGGAGTGTAACTGCAGAAAGGAAATACGGTACTTCTATTTCCAGTGAGAGCAGAATCATTGATTTGTGTAAACTATTTTCTGGTGATAGTCTTAAGGAGCAAGGGAGCAAGCAAAAAGTATATTAGTTTTTCTTAATATATCCCTCTATACTTGTATTTATTGCCCTTAGAATAAAGGTACCTGTGAATCAGCTGTGAGGTTTAGACCTTAGTAGCCATCTAAAATTCTTCATTGTTTTGAAATCAGTTGTTGCAGTTGTGAGGCTGTTCAGGAGTAGGTTTTATCATACTTTCCATTGCCTATAATCTTAATTAGAGCAAAATAAAACTCTCCAAGATAACAATCAAATTCATAATAAAATCAAACTATCTCAGTTGTGAACTTTAGAGCTGCTAGAACAATGCACCCCCACAAAAGCTGTAGTGGGCACTGAGGAACCATGTTCTAAATATGCCTCTGTGGGCAGTGATGTTACACCTGGAGAATCACAGAGCACCAGATTTTTGTTGAAAGCAAAATTGGATTTCTGACTCCAAGCTCTTGGAATTTCCTTCTTATCATTTCATCCAATAATTGGCCAGGTTACTGCGAATAAAGTAAGTAAACTTTTCTTTCTGATATGTTGAGGACACTATATTATAAAAGGCCTATAAAAGCTGAAAACATTGCTGAGCTAACGCCTTTTTTCTGCCAGTGAGTAGAACAACTTAGATTTCAATAAGATTGCACATGCAATCTGAGGTCTCAAAGATAGTTTATAACAATATTACTGAAGGCTACCCAGGGTCACAATGGAATAAAAGACTGTGAAAATTCATGTGTGTTTTGAAATATTTACAAGCATTATGAAAGATTTCCTGCTGTGTTTGGCTTTTAAGAACAATTAAGAATGATCACAGACAGTGAGACTGAATTCTGCTTACAAGCATCTAAAGACATTATTACAGAAAGTTGCTAAGTAGTAACCAAAATTGCCTGTTTGTTTTGTTGGCTTTTTTTTCTGTTACTGACAGAAGATTGAAGTTTTGTAGCAGGAGAATTGAAAATGATGAAGAACAAATACATATTTCACTTCTGAAATTGTGAAGCTGTGAAACAGTCATCTGGGTGAATTGAAATATTGCTATAAATTTAAGTGTATACTGAATTGTATGAAATGTATGAATTTGAGGTTATTTGGGATTTACAGCCTGACATTTCATTGTGGCTAATATTATTTTTAAAGCTGTTTTGAGGGAGAGTTGGACATTATGGAGAGTCTTTAAAGCAATAAAATTGGAAATGGAGCCGACAAAAAGCCACATCTCTTTTTATGAAACCTTCAGAAGACCTATTTTTTTGGCAAGGAAAGCAGTGATGTGTAAGCAATGAGACTGCATTAAAGTGATGACACCCTCACAGCCTCCATCTTTTATATTTTGTTTTTAAACAACCTATTACAGATCTATGTTACTTATGGTACTGGCTCTGAAAGTGCCTCTGCTTGTTTGGCAGCTGTGATGCGGATCTAATATGAGACTTAGAACATCAACAAATTTAACCTGGGAGGCTCCCTGAGCATCCCTAATGAAAGCAGAGTAAGGCTCCAAAGACATTGCAGTTGATAGCTCAACTGGTAATAGGGAAAATTAGTCTGAATAAAAAGCAGATTACATCCTGTGCAGGGTGATGCGCTACGAACATGTATATTACATAAACTGAGATTCAAAGGCAAGGAAGTGGTAAATATTAAAGCTGATTTCAATGTGCCTTGAAACATCACAGTTCTAAAGAGGAAAAAGTTCCATTTTTCAGTAACTAATCCAAAATTGAAACATGCCAGAGTATTCTCTTCATAATGACGCCACATGGCAAATGAAGGTACAGTTATAACTGTTGTTCAGGATTTACAGTCCTATTCTGCCATTTTGATGGAGTCTCTAGCCTGATTTCTTCTCACATAATTCATCTCTTTATCTCCTCTTAATGAAGATATGTGATTTAGGAGCTACACATCAATTAAAAAACATATCTCACAGCAGAAAGTAGCGCTATTGGAACTTATTTTTTTTCTTTTTTTTTTATATTCTCACACAAAACTTCAAACTATTGTACTTGCATGGCTTATGTGGCTGAAGGGAGATAAATTCCTCCTGCTTCAGAAAGTCTTTTTTTTTAAAGTGAATCAAAACTCCCAGAGAAATCTGTGAAATTTTACTTGTAAAACTTTAGTGAAAAGTGGCTCTAAATATCTGAACCGAAATAATTCTTCATACTACAGAGCGAAGTTCAATTTATTAATATTTATCTACTGTTGCCTACTTTAAGTACTGGTTCTATACCTTCTTTTTCATGGGTTCCAAAATGTACTTAAAACTGCTCAGATCTTTTCCAATGATGGAGCTCAGTACTTGGGTATCTTTATTCCCTCCCCTTCCACTCTCCTTCGTATACTGCTCACCAGCCTGCTGTCTCTGCCCTGGGGCTATAGAGGTGAACAAGGAGAACAGAATAGTGCCTGTAATTGCAGCACTTAGTCAATTCCGTTGGTAGCAGTAAAAAAGAAAAAAAAAAGCGGTGCAGCAAAGCCTCCCTTGAGACGAAAGAAAATACTGTGTGTGCCTACATGGTACTGTCTTAATCTCAAGTGAAGCCAAAGTGGATCAGAATTTTGTTTAGGAACCAGAGAGGCTCTAACAGGCACTTGTTTCAGACACCAGGTGATCATCTTGGAAAAGAACTGAAAATTAAAATGCTAAAACTTTGTTCCATGACACACATGTGTATATGTCAAAACCAAGTACTTTTATCAAACAAATAGAATGTGTTTTGATTCAGTAATGTTTATTTTTCTCTAATGAAAAATTTGAATGAGAGTAGTCTAATTATTGTGTTTCTCAGTCCTTTAGAAACTTTTTTAGACACTGAATAATTTGGTTGCTTTACAAAAAGACAAGTTACTGTTACAGCAAACCAGGAAAAACAAAATATGGTTGTCATGTGTATAAGAGCATGTGAGGGGCTCCCACAGTAGCTGTTACATATAGGCAGTCTTTTATAGCCTTAATTATATCAACACTGGAAATTCAGTTCCTGTGTATCTAAATTCATTTGCACACATTATGTTTTTCACCCCTGAGGAGTAATATGGTATATAACTACATCTGAAAACTAAACCAGTGAAATTTATGTCATACCAGCATTTATTTTGTCGTAAAATTGACTTGCAACAAGCAATCCAATATCTAGTAAAGAGCTCTGATCAGGCAGGGTTATAATGTCATTAACTGCTGCATTTGTTAATAGCTGCAAATATTTTCTTTCCTACTACTTAAGGGTGTTGAAAAGCTTGTTAATGGGAGTGGAAATGAGCTACAAATGAGTGTATACATATTGTAGTGAAGCAATTCAGCAACTGGTGTTCCTATTTAAACTGAAAGAAAAATGTCAGCAGTGAAAAAATGCCAGAGAAATTGCAGAAACCCTTCAACCCTGGGGGGAAACAGTCTCCAGAAAAAAAATCATGATAGAACTGATGGGAGATGGATTTTTGAACCATTTAAAACACAATATGGTGAAGTAGTGGAAAACGTAAGAATGGTTTTTGATTTTCAATAAGCGGTGATTCTGAGATTTATGTCTGAGATCTAGAAAGTTTCCTCAGACACTATTGGCCTTCCTCATGTTGAAGAGAGGTTCCTTAAGTGCCTGGTAACTTCCTATATGGAATCAACCCAGGGAGAGTTAAACTACTGTGGAAATATGTCCATCCTGTCTTGGCTGGCTGCACTTCACTGTCATGGCAAGAGAGATGATTTACAGCTTCCTCAGGTGTATTGTTCTTTGTTTTCAGTTTCTCTACCTAATGCTAATTCATCATTCTTCTTCAGCTGCAGCACAAGAGAGGTGACTCCTCCTTACAGCAAGAGCAACCCAGCAACCCCTGTTGAAATAGAGGGTGAAGCTGCTCTGTTACAATAATACTTCTTGCGATCAGTGTCATGGAAATCAGCCAAGTGAGCTTCAGACCATGATTCAAACATTGCAGCATTTGAATATTCCCCATGGCATAACAGGAACAGTAGCTTTGTTTATTGTCTTCCTACTTTAAGCCATATTATTGTTTAAGAAAGTAGAAAAATTTTGTGAAACTGCAAACTCTGATACCCACATAATCACAGTTTGCCAACAAAAGCAAAGTAGTCTTTAATGTGCAGTGCAGAACTCCACTATGAATTAGTATTTTAATTAAAATTATTGTAGATATAAATTATTCTTACAGAGGCCAGAATCTGCCCATTCCAAAAGACACCAGAATTTACTGTAAGAAAAAGTTAATAAAATGAGAAAATTTTGGATGGGAATTAATTTTCTGTTTCTCAGATTAGACATTTGGGACCAGTCTCATCTCTAACATATAAAATTACCAGTGTATTTCTCCAATTACTTTATTTTTGCTGTCTGTGGAAGGAGCTCAAGCCCTTTCCATAGCCTAAATCATTCTGTTTAATAACAGAGCTAGTACTGGGTGCAGAGACCCAAAAAGGGATGAATTGGGATGATCCTGTTCAGCTTCTTTACCTGTTTGCTGTGGATTTTTCCAGAACTTTCTTCTGCAAAAAGCAGTTAGATTGCATAAGCTTTTTGAGCAGGCTGGAGCAGAGGGAAGATTGTCACAAGGCAGTTACGGAGAATTCAGTGCATGCATAAGGAGAGATAGCAGAGCTGGTTTCGGGGGAGGAAGATGGGTTTCTGAGGGTTTGGGGTATTTTATGTTTTGTTTGTTTATTTTTAATGAGGAATGCCCAAGGTTTCTTGTGGTTGGTTTCATTATTCTCCTCCTACACCAATTATTGAATTGTTTGCTTCAGGCATCACATACTTATCCATCAGATAAGGAGTAGAAAACCTAAGAACATATGAGGCAAAATATTATTGGAAAAAAACCCAAATGGCAGAAACTGACAAAAGAGAAATGGATAATCGGGGAATTAGGACAAAGAGGCAGTTTTATATCTTGACAATGAACTGTGAAAACCCGAGGTGTAGCTATAACAAAAATGGAAATAGTCTCAGAACCCACACTAGCAGGAATTATAGGAGTGTTAGTCTCTTCCTGTGAAGGTGCAGAGCTCTCTGCACAGTACTGTTTATCCTCTTATTCCAAAAGGAAACGTCCATAATAGATCTTTGTCTTCTCAGAGCATGAATTTGAGCAGTGACTGATTTATACTTGCATAGTTACCTAAAAATAAGAAATGCAAATGTTTGCAATTGTAAATGTTAATATCACAAGACAGGGAAGCCTCTGTCTTATCCTGATGTGTGCAAGCAAATGGAGAGGATGAAGAATAGACTGTGCTTTCACAAGCAGAGTGAGACATTGGGAGAGCAAATAGCAAAAGTGTAAACAGACCATGAAGAATCTGTAATCACAGAATCATACAATGTTAGGGTTTGGAAGGGACCTCTAGAGATCATCTAGTCCATACCCACTGCCAGATCAGGATCCCCTAGGGGAGCAACACAGGAACGTGTCCAGGAGGGTTTTGAAAGTCTCCAGAGAAGGAGACTCCACAACCTCTCTGGGCAGCCTGTGCCAGTGCTCTGTCACCCTCACAGTAAAGAAGTTTCTCCTCATGTTGAGGTGGGACTTCCTATGTTCTAACTTAAACCCATTATTTCTTGTTCTAAGGTTGGGCACCACTGAGAAGAGATTGTCTCCTTCCTCTTGACGCCCACCCGTCAGACATTTATATATGTTGATAAGGTCCCCTCTCAGCCATCTCCTTTCAAGGCTAAACAGCCCCAGTTGTCTCAATCTCTCTTTATAGGAGAGGTGTTCAAGTCCCTTAATCATCCTCGTAGCTCTCCATTGGACTCTCTCCGGTAGGTCCCTGTCTCTCTTGAACTGGGGAGCCCAAAACTGGACACAGTATGCCAGGTGTGGTCTCACCAGGGCAGAATAGAGGGGGAGGAGAACCTCCCTAGACCTGCTGGACACACTTTTCTTAATGCACCCCAGGATCCCATTGGCCCTCTTGGCCACAAGGGCACATTGCTGTCCCATGGACAACTTACTGCCCACTAGGACTCTGAGGTCTTTCTCCATAGGGCTGCTTTCCAGTAGGACATCTCTTAATCTATACTGGTGCCTGGTTTTATTCCTCCCCAGATGCAAGACTCTACGCTTGTCCTTTTTGAACTCCACGGGGTTCACTTTTACCCGGCTCTCCAGACTGTCCAGATCCTGTTGGATAGCAGCACAGCCTTCCTGTGTGTCAGCCACACCTCCCAGTTTTGTATCATCAATGAACTTGCTGAGGGTGCACTCTATCCCCTCATCCAGTTCGTTGGTGAAGATATTGGGCAAAACTGGAGCCATACTGATCCCTGGGGAACTCCACTGGCCATAGGCCTCCAACTTGACTCTGTGCTGCTGATCACAACTCTCTGAACTCTGTTGCTGAGCCAGTTTGCAATCCACCTCTCAGTCCAATCATCTGTTCTACATTTCTTGAGTTTACCTATGAGCATGTTCTGAAGGACAGTATCAAAGGCCTTACTGAAATCAAGGTATATGACATCTACTACTCTCCCTTCATCAACCCATTTGGTCACATCTTCGTAAAAGGATATTAGATTAGTCAGGCTTCCTCCATAATAAAAGGCCATTGGATTTGTCAGGCAGTACTTTCCATTTGTGAAGCCATGTTGGTTGCCACAAACTACCTCCACATTTCCCATGTGTTCCAGGATCTTGCCAGGCACCGAAGTGAGACTGACTGGCCTGTAGTTGCCAGGGTCCTCCTTCTTGCCCTTTTGGAAGACTGGAGAGATATTGACTTTTTTCCAGTCCTCAGGCACCTCTCCTACTCCCCATGATCTTTCAAAGATGACAGAGAGCGGCTCAGCCACAACATCAACCAACTATCTCGGCACACGTGGATGCGCCCCATCAGGGTCCATGGGTTTGTGTGTTTTCAGTTTTTCTAATAGTTCTCTAACCAAATCCTCACTGTCCAGTGGAGAGTCACCCTCACTCCAGCCTTGCTCTCTTACTTTCAGTGACCGGAATTCCTGAGGGCTGGCCTTAGGAGTAAAGACTGAGCAAAGAAGGCATTCAGTAATTCTGCCATCTCTGTGTTCTCTGTTCTTGTTTTTCCTGCTTCATTTAGCAGCAGACCCGTTTTTTCCCTACTCTTCCTTTTCTCATTGACGTACTCGAAGAAATTTGTCTTGTTTTCTTTCACTTCTCTAGCCAGGCTAAATTCCGAGAGAGCCTTGGCCTTTCTTGTTGATTCTCTACATACTCTGGCTGCATTTCTATAATGGTCCCAGTTAACCAGACCTGTTTTCCACTTACTCTGCATTTCCTTCTTCCATCTGAGTTTTTCCAAGAGCTCCTTGCCTAACCATGCAGGTCTCCTGCCTCCTCTACTTGCTTTTCTTTTGAGGTAATGCATCTATCTTAAGCCTGGTGTAGGTAGAGTTTGAATGTTGAGCAGCTCTCTTGTGACACCCTACCTTCTAGAATTCTGTCTCATGGGATACTTCTAAGTATATCTCTGAAGAGGACAGAGTTAGCCCTCTTGAAGTCCAGGGTAGAAATTTTGCTTGCTATCTTTTTTTTTTTCTTTCCTAACAGTACTAAACTCCAACATATCATGGTCACTACAGCCAAAACTGCCTCCAACATTAACATCTCAGACCAGAACTTCTTTGTTACTACAGGGTCCAGCACTGCACCTTTCCTCATTGATTCTTCAACAACCTGCAGCAGAGAGTTATCATCAATACACTGCAGGAACCTTTTGGACTGATTATACTTGGCTGTGTGATCCTTCCGCTTAATGTCAGGGTGATTGAAGTCACTCATAAGCACCACGTGATCTTGAGGCTACATCCAGCTGCCTGTAGAAGGCCTTGTCAACAACTTCTTGGTTAGGTGGTCTGTAGTAAACACCCATAACAATATCTCCCATATTTGTATGTCCCTTGATTCTTAGCCATGAGCTCTCAACACTCTCATTCTCTCCCATTGGGCTAAGCTCGATGCATTCTAGTTGCTTACTCACACAGAGAGGAACTCCACCACCACACCTTGTCAATCTATCTTTCCTGAAAAGCACGTAGCCATCCATTACCACGTTCCAGTCATGTGAGCTATCCCACCACGTCTCTGTAACTGCAGTGAGATCATAGCTCTTTGACTGCACCCAGGTTTCTAGTTTGCCCTGCTTATTCCCCATGCTTCTTGCGTTGGTATACAGACACTTTAGAGACTTAATTGAGGAGCATCTCTTACCATTGCTCATGCTGTGTGCATTGGTGTGGATGCATTTGAGCTGGGCCATGGTTTTCACCCCTACCTCTGGAGTACTTCCCCCTGGCTCATCTGTAGTAAGCCTGGTTTTATCCCCTTCCCCCTTTGCACCTAGTCAAGATGGTAATTTCAAGTTCCTTTCTTGATACAGCAGAAAGGAAGCAAGTGCATGTTCCTGCAGATTACTTGGTAAAAGGGCCAAGAATAATTACTATGTAGCAGACACTGGCTCTATTTACTTTGTAATATCTATAGGAACTACCATGTAATTATATTGCCACTACCTGATATTTACTATGCAATCAAATGACAAGAGCTACCATGAAATGTAACAATTACCAAAAGTAACAATTACAACATAGCTCAGGACATTTTGGATTCAAGAATAGTTTCCAGAATGGTGTATGCGCAAAGTGCAGGACAAAATAAAGTTATTTCTTTCAAAGAGATTGAATTTTAGACTCAGGATATTAATTCCAATATTATTTTTGGCCATGATCCATTGAGCTTGGACAAGCTCCCACTTCTACACAAAGCCTGGAATAATCCCACTGCAGTGAAGCACTGAGGTGACAGGAATATTATCTCCTTCAATTCCTAGGAACACAGAGGAAGAGGCATCTTTGAAGGAAAATTGTGAATTCTGATGCGCTAAGATGTTATCTAGAGGTGCTTATTTTTTCCACTGACTATTATAGAAACCTAGGGTTGTAATCCTAACATCAACACCTCTGTTAATTGCATGAAATTAGTTAAATTGCACTCAAACCTGAATTGAAAAGCTGTATAGATTAAAAATATATTCACCAAAAGCCTGCCTGAAAAGATCAGGCTCTGACTGGAAGACTCCTGTGTATGCCACATGTTCATAAAATTATTTGCATCCCATCCCCACTCACAAATATCATTATCACTTTCATTGCCTTCATGTATTTTGCATTTTACCCTACAAACTCTGAAATAATTAGTTGAAAATGTATATCAGATACCTGAAAATGTAATCAGTGTAGCTTATAGTAAACCACTTAACTAACCACGTGTCTTTGATAAATTTGAATTTGGATCATTACTTTTGATTATATGATAAGCATATCAACACATAAGGAGGACAGCTATGCAGATGATAATACACCTTCAACAAGTGAAGTACATCAGTGTTAATTGGAGAGGAAATTATATCACGTAGACTAGTTCCTAGTGAGTCAAAGTCTTCACCCCCCAAAAAATTTAAATGACCTTGAAATAAGTCAAGAGAAAATATATTACTGCACTGGATTCTTAGATCCTTGATTCAATAAATATTTAATGAAAAGCTAAGAACTAAACAGAAAAAAAATAAAAAGGACAAATGTTTATGCTTTCCAAAATTTGTAAAAAAAGTGTATCCAGTGGGGATATATACCTCAGCTTTATAGAGCAATGAATGAATTCACTGATGTATTTGTGTATGCATCACATCCAAGATTATCATTACCTTGCTCCTGGACACTATTTTTGAGAAAAGACAAGGAGGATCCTAGATTCCATACCTCTTATTAAAAGGCTTCAAATATGGGAATATAGTCTGAAAGGAAGAGAGTCTGAATCAATAGAAGAGTAGCAGAATGAGAAAACAGACACAATGTCTCTCATAACTTAAAAAACATGCGACGATAAAGCGATGGTCTCAATTTATGTATCTTTGTTCTCATCCTAAATAGGTAGCACTGATGTACTGAGATTGGTAAAACTGATGACAAAGCATCAATTTCAAGTTTCATAGATTTTGGTACAATAATTAAATCATTAAGGACGTTATTTTTTTGTTTTTCAGTCCATACAATTAATATAGGATTTTGTATTATTAATTAATAATTCCTCATAACTTTCTTTGGTATGGAAAGGCCTCACTGCTAGGTTATTAAGTTTTATAATCCAGATATCATATTTGCTTGATTCCAGAAGTTACAGAAGGTAATTTCCTGCATCTGCACAGAGAATGTCAGTTCTAATGCTCTAAGGTCCCTTCCAGCTTAGGCCATTCTCTGATTCTGTGATGATGACACTGATGTTTTGCAAGCAGTTCTGGCTTTTAAAGATGAAAAATTTTCTTTTTGATGTACGCTCTTACTTTGTATAGCTTTATTCATATTTTTAGCGTAGTACAGTCAGAATCAGTCTGCCCTTGTGCGGGTCAGAGATTCTGGTCCTCAGTGTCTTCACTCCCCTTGGGCTGGTGTGCTGTAGACTGTTTCTGGACAAGTTTCAGAGCTGCCTGACATAGGACTGCCTGTCAAACACTTTTAGTGCACCTTCTTGAAGACTACTGGGAAAACAGAATTTAGCTTTTTGCAGCCTTGTCCGACACACACCTTGTTCTCAGAGCATATGTAATGTATGTCTTTCCACTTCTTTAGTCACCTTATGTAAGAGGATCTATTCATAGCTGACTGGGGAGTGAGCAAGCCATCACTGCCAGCTCTGCTCCAAAGGTGATAAGAGAATCCTTTGCTGTTTCTCCCTGCCACAGCAGGATATAATGTTACATCAGGGCAACTTTGGTTTGAATTGCTTGGAGAATTCAGATATCTGTGTAATGGTGATACCTTTTCAGATGACACCGTCTAAGGCTGTAGTCAGCAAAGCTACAACAGTCTCCTTCAATGACTTGGGCTACAACCTCACCTTGAAGGATAAAGACGGATAGAAGCACCTCTAAAAACAGAGGTGATACAATCAAGCTCATTCTGAATGCCAACATTTTAAAGCTCAACCCCAGCAGCAGCACCCTTCTGAGAGACTAGTTAGAGGCTGTGGAAATCTCCTTCCAGATAGAAAGTGAAACTGAAAAGCCAGAGCCAGTGAATTTTATCTCAGTGGGTTATCTCCTGGCAAAGTCAGGTGTGCTTCATGGAAAATTACAAAAGCAATTCAGAAACTCCTGCCTCTGGGCTGCTTGCTGCAAACAAATGTATGTTTTGAATTATTCATGGAATTTTGAACAATAGTTTCATAACCACCAACAATCAAACCAGAATTCGCATGTGCAAGAGAAGAGCTTTAGCATTAGATTAAGTCTTGCCAGGCAGGGCTGTCTGCTTAGCACAGTGGGGACACAGTCATTGATTGACACCCTTCCATAATTAAATATTAAATACTAAAAGGGATTAGTAAGTTAAGTTAAACATCCTGACTTCCCTTTCACTGTTAGAAATCCTGTCTTTGGTGATACCCACTGTCAGGATTACTCTGCTCTGCTCCTATTAACATTCTTCAGAGCTCAGCCTAGACAGTGGGTTTTTTACACACAGTTCAACTTCCTGCTCTTCACTGAAGAAGAAATGATAATAAGACTTTTTAAGGTCAGTTTGCAGTAATAAGAGAAGTGTCAGCTGAAAACCACACCAGAGTGCAGCAGTTTGAAGGATACATACTTAAAAATATAGCCACTGCAGAAATTAATCTACAACACACAGGGAACATAGATACAGGACAAAACTATGTCTGTTTTCCAACTGGAGTTGAAGAGAGATTATTAATCAACCAGCAAAGGTAACTGTATATTTTCAAAACTGTAATATTAGTTATCCTGTCCAAAGACACTTAGAAAAATCCTTTGGCTACCCAAACACCAAAAAATGTGTCTGAAATCACTTTGATTTTTTTAATCTGCCGTATCTGGATCTTGACCAGTGGATCAGATGCATCTTCTGTGTAATTACCTCCATCCCAGTTAAAACTGTCTTTGTTAGGATTAAGGAATTTTAAACTTCTGTAAGTGACTTTTATCTTCCTAATGACAATTAGTGTGAGTCAAAGGGGAGGGGGGGGAAGTCAGCATCTTGCAGAAATAAATCCTTTAAGACTGAAACATTGTTTTCCAAAGAAGCAACGTCATTTCAGAAGACAATACAACTTATGTTTCTGAATTTGTTTGCATATCACTAGAAAGAAAAAGCTTTCAGTGGTATGGAATGGTTCCTTGCTACTTACGTAGAAGAAATTCTGTAATAAGCAGCGATTGTGAAGTGCTTTCTGTCTCTTCGTAAGTGTGCATTCGAATAACTTTTTTTGCACTTCCTTTGACTGGAAGAAATACTTTCAGACACAGTTCTGAGCTCTATGGGCAAAATCCAAGTGTTGCTGGAGTCAACAGAAACTCACCATTGACTTCAGTGAGATAGAAACTTGGTTCTGTGCAAGATAAAAATAAACTCAGATGACTGGTTTTTTTTGGATGTCCTCAGAACCAAAATGCACAATGAACATATTTTTGTAGACTTTGATGCTTTCTTTGGATATGTCCTTGCTTCTTGGAAGAAGTCCAGGAGGTTTTTTTCAGGTTCACGTAGCTCATAAGAAACTGTAGCTGCTGTGTATACTGAGGAGAGTGGAAAAAATATATCAAATTTGTTTGTGATAAGAGGTTCCTCAAAAAATAAGTTGGTACACTCTAGTGTATGGGAGAAGCAGGAATAGATCAGTACAGGATAAAATACCACATCATTTTAAAATATAACATCTATAGTTTATCGCAGGGGCTTTGCACTAAAAACAAAGGATGTTTTTCCAACCAAACAAATATGCAATGTGTTGATATCAGAAGTCTGTGTTTGTGTGTAGTTTCTATTCTCTTTATCAACAGGGCAGAACTTTTCTGGGGTTTTCAGAAGGCATCCACAAAATCTGTAAGTCAAAATAATGTCTTGAGATCTGTCTTTCATTCTTAGAGCATTTTTGTTCTGTATAAAAATATTTGTATATTATTAAATAT